>NC_092255.1:9285202-9392702 GCF_036320965.1 Panulirus ornatus | reverse complement strand
CTGAAAACCCATACAAATCTTCACCTTAGCCTCCACAAGATAATGATCAGACATCCCTCCAGTTGCACCTCTCAGCACATTAACATCCAAAAGTCTCTCTTTCGCGCGCCTGTCAATTAACACGTAATCCAATAACGCTCTCTGGCCATCTCTCCTACTTACATAAGTATACTTATGTATATCTCGCTTTTTAAACCAGGTATTCCCAATCATCAGTCCTTTTTCAGCACATAAATCTACAAGCTCTTCACCATTTCCATTTACAACACTGAACACCCCATGTATACCAATTATTCCCTCAACTGCCACATTACTCACCTTTGCATTCAAATCTCCCATCACTATAACCCGGTCTCGTGCATCAAAACCACTAACATACTCATTCAGCTGCTCCCAAAACACTTGCCTCTCATGATCTTTCTTGTCATGCCCAGGTGCATATGCACCAATAATCACCCATCTCTCTCCATCAACTTTCAGTTTTACCCATATTAATCGAGAATTTACTTTCTTACATTCTATCACATACTCCCACAACTCCTGTTTCAGGAGTATTGCTACTCCTTCGATTGCTCTTGTCTTCTCACTAACCCCTGACTTTACTCCCAAGACATTCCCAAACCACTCTTCCCCTTTACCCTTGAGCTTCGTTTCACTCAGAGCCAAAACATCCAGGTACCTTTCCTCAAACATACTACCTATCTCTCCTTTTTTCACATCTTGGTTACATCCACACACATTTAGGCACCCCAATCTGAGCCTTCGAGGAGGATGAGCACTCCCCGCGTGACTCCTTCTTCTGTTTCCCATTTTAGAAAGTTAAAAAAAAAAAAAATAATAATAGTAATAATAATACCAATAATAATAATAATAATAATAATAATAATAATAATAATAATAATAATGATAATAATAATAATAATAATAATAATAATAATAATAATGATAATAACAATAATAACAATAATATCAATAATAATAATAATAATAATAATAATAATAATAATAATAATAATAATAATAATAATGATAATAATAATAATAATGATAATAATAATAATAATAATAATAATGATAATAATAATAATAATAATAATAATAATAATGATAATGATAATAATAATGATAATAATAATAATAATAATAATAATAATGATAATAATAATAATAATAATAATAATAATAATAATAATAATAATAATAATAATAATAATATTAATAATAATAATGATAATAATACTAATAATCATAATAATAATAATAATAATAATAATAATAATAATAATGATAATAATGATAATAATAATAATAATAATAATAATAATAATAATAATAATAATGATAATAATAATAATGTATAGTCCCAAGCAATGTCTGCGCAAGCTGTCAGAACCTCATTACCATCGTCACTTACTGAAGCTAAGAAAAGATGTCTGAATTCCTATTGCCTTTTTGGCTAACACCTAGAATTTGGATAACAGTCCTTTCCCTGCTGTCATATTCAAGAAGACCTTTAAATTCATATCCTTAGCCTTTGGAGAAATCTAGATGGATATGACTTTGGCAAGTGTGCTTTCATTTTCCAGAGCGTAACAAGTACTGAGAATCACTAGGCTGAATGATCAGATTTGTCTTGGCAGATCAGGGTCCTCCAGTAACTGGGGCTGAGTGTGAACGATGATCCTCGACTCTAGCCACTGCCTGAAATGATTGTCATATCTTACTGTTATGGTATAGTACGAATTTATGAAACAGGATATTAGTTTCATTATCAAAGAGAGTAATATTCTTCATATCATAGCGTACAGGCAGGAAAAGAGACAAGTTGAATGATGCTCTATACAATAGAGTTCCTCTGAATCATGAAATACAATTGGAGTGCTTACTTGTTTTATGCGTACCGTCTCGATGGTCTGCTACAACCTACTCGCCACATTTTCTAAGGCAAGAACCAATGCTGATATTGCAAGACCCAGTACCATTACGAAGAAAGCAGCCTATAAAAAAAAAGATATTGCAAACATTGGACTTTTGAGACGTCACTTATCAGATACCTGCGCTGCAGCTAAGCCATATCAACAAAATCCACAAAAGTAATGAGAAGTTCATACGTAGTTCATATTTAGATGGTTGGTAAGACTTATTATCTTTCAGATAATTCCTCAAATCAATTTACTTATAAGCTAAAACACATCACAAGATAAAAGTTAACTTATATATCTAATCTAAGTACATTCACAATGTTTTGTTGCAACAGAATGAAGATCCAAAATAAGTCTATCAGAGTTATTGTTCTATGTAATGATCCCAGTGTATCACAAATAAATGACTGATTTAAGCATCTACCAACAGTAGACAGAAGGCAAACTACTTCTCATTTAGCAATTGCTTTCCCAGTCCAATATCTTATCTCTACCTGTCACCTAAATGTATAAACTGTTCGTGATCTTCTACCAACCTTTCCCTATATAAGCAACATTCCTAAAGATTTTGCTCCATTCACTCGCACTCTTAACAAGCGCTGTCCATTCATCTTGTCACGTGCTTTCTTTCCACACGCCCATACAACATCACCATTGTATTATCTTCCCTTATTCTTCTATTTCTATATAACCTCAGGCGCCACGGGCAACTGAATGCCCTAATCAACGCCAACTCATGAAAGCTTTATATATATGATTTGCTTTTTTTTTTTTTTTCCAAAAGAGGGAACAGAGAAGGGGCCCAGGTGGGGATATTCCCTCAAGGGCCCAGTCCTCTGTTCTCGACGCTACCTCGCTAATGCGGGAAATGGCGAATAGTATGAAAGAAAGAAAAGAATATATATATATATATATATATATATATATATATATATATATATATATATATATATATATATATATATATATATTATCCCTGGGGATAGGGGAGAAAGAATACTTCCCACGTATTCCCTGCGTGTCGTAGAAGGCGACTAAAAGGGGAGGGAGCGGGTGGCTGGAAATCCTCCCCTTTCTTGTTTTTTTTTTTAATTTTCCAAAAGAAGGAACAGAGAAGGGGGTCAGGTGAGGATATTCCCTCTAAGGCCCAGTTCTCTGTTCTTAACGCTACCTCGCTAACGCGGGAAATGGCAAATAGTACTAAAAAAAAAAAAAAAAAATATATATATATATATATATATATATATATATATATATATATATATATATATATATATATATATATATATATATATATATATATTTATATATATATATATATATATATATATATATATATATATATATATATATATATATATATATATATATATATATATATATATATATATATATATATATACATATATATACATATATATACACACACAGACATATACATATATACACGTGTACATAATTTATACTGTCTGCCTCTATTCATTCCCATCGCCACCCAGCCACACATGGAATAACAACCCCCTCCCCCCTCATGTGCGCGAGGTATCGCTAGGAAGGCAACAAAGGCCCTATTCCTTCACACTAAGTCTCTAGTTGTCATGTAATAATGCACCGAAACCACAGCTCCCATTCCCATCCACGCCCCACGGAACTTCCCATGGTTTACCCCAGACGCTTCACATGCCCTGGTTCAATCCATTCACAGCACGTCGACTCCGGTATACCACATCGTTCCAATTCACTCAATTCCTTGCACGCCTTTCACCCTCTTACATGTTCAGGCCCCGATCACTCAAAATCTGTTTCACTCCATCTTTCCACCTCCAATTTGGTCTCACACTTATCCTCGTTCCCTCCACCTCTGACACATACATCCTCTAGGTCAATCTTTCCTCACTCATTCTCTCCATGTGACCAAACCATTTTAAAACACCCTCTATATATATATATATATATATATATATATATATATATATATATATATATATATATATATATATATATATATATATATATATATATATATATATATATATATAATCCTCCCCTCTCGTTTTTTTTTTTAATTTTCCAAAAGAAGGAACAGAGAATTGGGCCAGGTGAGGGTATTCCCTCAAAGGCCCAGTCCTCTGTTCTTAACGCTACCTCGCTAATGCGGGAAATGGCGAATAGTTTGAATGAAATGAAATATATATATATATATATATATATATATATATATATATATATATATATATATATATATATATATATATATATATATATATATATATATATATATATATATATATATATATATATATATATATATATATATATATATATTATATATATATATATATATATATATATATATATATATATATATATATATATATATATATATATATATATATATATATATATATATATATATATATAAATATATATATATATATATATATATATATATATATATATATATATATATATATATATATATATATATATATATATATATATATATATATATATATATATATATATATATATATATTTATATATATAAATATATTTATATATATATATATATTTATATATATATATATATTTATATATATATATATATATATATATATATATATATATATATATATATATATATATATATATATATATAAATATATATATATATATATATATATATATATATATATATATATATATATATTTATCATTTTATTTTGCTTTGTCGCTGTCTCCCGCGTTTGCGAGGTAGCGCAAGGAAACAGACGATAGAAATGGCCCAACCCACCCCCATACACATGTATATACATACACGTCCACACACGCAAATATACATACCTATACATCTCAATGTACATATATATATATATTTACACACACAGACACATACATGCACACAGTTCACACTGTCTGCCTTTAATCATTCCCATCGCCACCTCGCCACACATGGAATACCATCCCCCTCCCCCTCATGTGTGCGAGGTAGCGCTAAGAAAAAACAACAAAGGCCCCATTCGTTCACACTCAGTCTCTAGCTGTCATGCAATAATGCCCGAAACCACAGCTCCCTTTCCACATCCAGGCCCAACACAACTTTCCATGGTTTACCCCAGACGCTTGACATGCCCTGATTCAATCCACTGACAGCACGTCAACCCCGGTATACCACATCGATCCAATTCACTATATTCCTTGCCCGCCTTTCACCCTCCTGCATGTTCAGGCCCCGATCACTCAAAATCTTTTTCACTCCATCTTTCCACCTCCAATTTGGTCTCCCACTTCTCCTCGTTCCCTCCACCTCCGACACATATATCCTCTTGGTCAATCTTTCCTCACTCATTCTCTCCATGTGCCCAAACCATTTCAAAACACCCTCTTCTGCTCTCTCAACCACACTCTTTTCATTTCCACACATCTCTCTTACCCTTACGTTACTTACTCGATCAAACCACCTCACACCACATATTGTCCTCAAAGCATCTCATTTCCAGCACATCCATCCTCCTGCGCACAACTCTATCCATAGCCCACGCCTCGCAACCATACAACATTGTTGGAACCACTATTCCTTCAAACATACCCATTTTTGCTTTCCGAGATAATGTTCTCGACTTCCACACATTCTTCAAGGCTCCCAGGATTTTCGCCCCCTCCCCCACCCTATGATCCACTTCCGCTTCCATGGTTCCATCCGCTGCCAGATCCACTCCCAGATATCTAAAACACTTTACTTCCTCCAGTTTTTCTCCATTCAAACTTACCTCCCAATTGACTTGACCCTCAACCCTACTGTACCTAATAACCTTGCTCTTATTCACATTTACTCTTAACTTTCTTCTTTCACACACTTTACCAAACTCAGTCACCAGCTTCTGCAGTTTCTCACATGAATCAGCCACCAGCGCTGTATCATCAGCGAACAACAACTGACTCACTTCCCAAGCTCTCTCATCCCCAACAGACTTCATACTTGCCCCTCTTTCCAAAACTCTTGCATTCACCTCCCGAACAACCCCATCCATAAACAAATTAAACAACCATGGAGACATCACACACCCCTGCCGCAAACCTACATTCACTGAGAACCAATCACTTTCCTCTCTTCCTACACGTACACATGCCTTACATCCTCGATAAAAACTTTTCACTGCTTCTAACAACTTTCCTCCCACACCATATATTCTTAATACCTTCCACAGAGCATCTCTATCAACTCTATCATATGCCTTCTCCAGATCCATAAATGCTACATACAAATCCATTTGCTTTTCTAAGTATTTCTCACATACATTCTTCAAAGCAAACACCTGATCCACACATCCTCTACCACTTCCGAAACCACACTGCTCTTCCCCAATCTGATGCTCTGTACATGCCTTCACCCTCTCAATCAATATCCTCCCATATAATTTACCAGGAATACTCAACAAACTTATACCTCTGTAATTTGAGCACTCACTCTTATCCCCTTTGCCTTTGTACAATGGCACTATGCACGCATTCCGCCAATCCTCAGGCACCTCACTATGAGTCATACATACATTAAATAACCTTACCAACCAGTCAACAATACAGTCACCCCCTTTTTTAATAAATTCCACTGCAATACCATCCAAACCTGCTGCCTTGCCGGCTTTCATCTTCCGCAAAGCTTTTACTACCTCTTCTCTGCTTACCAAATCATTTTCCCTAACCCTCTCACTTTGCACACCACCTCGACCAAAACACCCTATATCTGCCACTCTATCATCAAACACATTCAACAAACCTTCAAAATACTCACTCCATCTCCTTATCACATCACCACTACTTGTTATCACCTCTCCATTTGCGCCCTTCACTGAAGTTCCCATTTGCTCCCTTGTCTTACGCACTTTATTTACCTCCTTCCAGAACATCTTTATTCTCCCTAAAATTTAATGATACTCTCTCACCCCAACTCTCATTTGCCCTCTTTTTCACCTTTTGCACCTTTCTCTTGACCTCCTGTCTCTTTCTTTTATACATCTCCCACTCAATTGCATTTTTTCCCTGCAAAAATCGTCCAAATGCCTCTCTCTTCTCTTTCACTAATACTCTTACTTCTACATCCCACCACTCACTACCCTTTCTAATCAACCCACCTCCCACTCTTCTCATGCCACAAGCATCTTTTGCGCAATCCATCACTGATTCCCTAAATACATCCCATTCCTCCCCCACTCCCCTTAATTCCATTGTTCTCACCTTTTTCCATTCTGTACTCAGTCTCTCCTGGTACTTCCTCACACAAGTCTCCTTCCCAAGCTCACTTACTCTCACCACCCTCTTCACCCCAACATTCACTCTTCTTTTCTGAAAACCCATACAAATCTTCACCTTAGCCTCCACAAGATAATGATCAGACATCCCTCCAGTTGCACCTCTCAGCACATTAACATCCAAAAGTCTCTCTTTCGCGCGCCTGTCAATTAACACGTAATCCAATAACGCTCTCTGGCCATCTCTCCTACTTACATAAGTATACTTATGTATATCTCGCTTTTTAAACCAGGTATTCCCAATCATCAGTCCTTTTTCAGCACATAAATCTACAAGCTCTTCACCATTTCCATTTACAACACTGAACACCCCATGTATACCAATTATTCCCTCAACTGCCACATTACTCACCTTTGCATTCAAATCTCCCATCACTATAACCCGGTCTCGTGCATCAAAACCACTAACATACTCATTCAGCTGCTCCCAAAACACTTGCCTCTCATGATCTTTCTTGTCATGCCCAGGTGCATATGCACCAATAATCACCCATCTCTCTCCATCAACTTTCAGTTTTACCCATATTAATCGAGAATTTACTTTCTTACATTCTATCACATACTCCCACAACTCCTGTTTCAGGAGTATTGCTACTCCTTCGATTGCTCTTGTCTTCTCACTAACCCCTGACTTTACTCCCAAGACATTCCCAAACCACTCTTCCCCTTTACCCTTGAGCTTCGTTTCACTCAGAGCCAAAACATCCAGGTACCTTTCCTCAAACATACTACCTATCTCTCCTTTTTTCACATCTTGGTTACATCCACACACATTTAGGCACCCCAATCTGAGCCTTCGAGGAGGATGAGCACTCCCCGCGTGACTCCTTCTTCTGTTTCCCATTTTAGAAAGTTAAAAAAAAAAAAAATAATAATAGTAATAATAATACCAATAATAATAATAATAATAATAATAATAATAATAATAATAATAATAATGATAATAATAATAATAATAATAATAATAATAATAATAATAATAATGATAATAACAATAATAACAATAATATCAATAATAATAATAATAATAATAATAATAATAATAATAATAATAATAATAATAATAATAATGATAATAATAATAATAATGATAATAATAATAATAATAATGATAATAATAATAATAATAATAATAATGATAATGATAATAATAATGATAATAATAATAATAATAATAATAATAATGATAATAATAATAATGATAATAATAATAATAATAATAATAATAATAATAATATTAATAATAATAATGATAATAATACTAATAATCATAATAATAATAATAATAATAATAATAATAATAATAATAATAATAATAATAATAATAATAATAATAATGATAATAATGATAATAATAATAATAATAATAATAATAATAATAATAATAATAATGATAATAATAATAATGTATAGTCCCAAGCAATGTCTGCGCAAGCTGTCAGAACCTCATTACCATCGTCACTTACTGAAGCTAAGAAAAGATGTCTGAATTCCTATTGCCTTTTTGGCTAACACCTAGAATTTGGATAACAGTCCTTTCCCTGCTGTCATATTCAAGAAGACCTTTAAATTCATATCCTTAGCCTTTGGAGAAATCTAGATGGATATGACTTTGGCAAGTGTGCTTTCATTTTCCAGAGCGTAACAAGTACTGAGAGTCACTAGGCTGAATGATCAGATTTGTCTTGGCAGATCAGGGTCCTCCAGTAACTGGGGCTGAGTGTGAACGATGATCCTCGACTCTAGCCACTGCCTGAAATGATTGTCATATCTTACTGTTATGGTATAGTACGAATCTTATGAAACAGGATATTAGTTTCATTATCAAAGAGAGTAATATTCTTCATATCATAGCGTACAGGCAGGAAAAGAGACAAGTTGAATGATGCTCTCTACAATAGAGTTCCTCTGAATCATGAAATACAATTGGAGTGCTTACTTGTTCTATGCGTACCGTCTCGATGGTCTGCTACAACCTACTCGCCACATTTTCTAAGGCAAGAACCAATGCTGATATTGCAAGACCCAGTACCATTACGAAGAAAGCAGCCTATAAAAAAAAAGATATTGCAAACATTGGACTTTTGAGACGTCACTTATCAGATACCTGCGCTGCAGCTAAGCCATATCAACAAAATCCACAAAAGTAATGATAA
Source organism: Panulirus ornatus (assembly GCF_036320965.1). Lineage (NCBI taxonomy): Eukaryota > Metazoa > Arthropoda > Malacostraca > Decapoda > Palinuridae > Panulirus > Panulirus ornatus. The sequence continues at coordinate 9,383,315 of NC_092255.1, read as the reverse complement.
GTTCATACGTAGTTTATATTTAGATGGTTGGTAAGACTTATTATCTTTCAGATAATTCCTCAAATCAATTTACTTATAAGCTAAAACACATCACAAGATAAAAGTTAACTTATATATCTAATCTAAGTACATTCACAATGTTTTGTTGCAACAGAATGAAGATCCAAAATGAGTGTGTCAGAGTTATTGTTCTATGTAATGATCCCAGTGTATCACAAATAAATGACTGATTTAAGCATCTACCAACAGTAGACAGAAGGCAAACTACTTCTCATTTAGCAATTGCTTTCCCAGTCCAATATCTTATCTCTACCTGTCACCTAAGTGTATAAACTGTTCGTGATCTTCTACCAACCTTTCCCTATATAAGCAACATTCCTAAAGATTTTGATCCATTCACTCGCAATCTTAACAAGCGCTGTCCATTCATCTTGTCACGTGCTTTCTTTCCACACGCACATACAACATCACCATTGTATTATCTTCCCTTATTCTTCTGTTTTTATATAACCTAAGGCGCCACGGGCAACTGAATGCCCTAATCAACGCCAACTCATGAAAGCTTTATATATATGATTTGCTTTTTTTTTTTTTTCCAAAAGAGGGAACAGAGAAGGGGCCCAGGTGGGGATATTCCCTCAAGGGCCCAGTCCTCTGTTCTCGACGCTACCTCGCTAATGCGGGAAATGGCGAATAGTATGAAAGAAAGAAAAGAATATATATATATATATATATATATATATATATATATATATATATATATATATATATATATATATATATATATATATTATCCCTGGGGATAGGGGAGAAAGAATACTTCCCACGTATTCCCTGCGTGTCGTAGAAGGCGACTAAAAGGGGAGGGAGCGGGTGGCTGGAAATCCTCCCCTTTCTTGTTTTTTTTTTTAATTTTCCAAAAGAAGGAACAGAGAAGGGGGTCAGGTGAGGATATTCCCTCTAAGGCCCAGTTCTCTGTTCTTAACGCTACCTCGCTAACGCGGGAAATGGCAAATAGTACTAAAAAAAAAAAAAAAAAAATATATATATATATATATATATATATATATATATATATATATATATATATATATATATATATATATATATATATATATATATATTTATATATATATATATATATATATATATATATATATATATATATATATATATATATATATATATATATATATATATATATATATATATATATATATATATACATATATATACATATATATACACACACAGACATATACATATATACACGTGTACATAATTTATACTGCCTGCCTCTATTCATTCCCATCGCCACCCAGCCACACATGGAATAACAACCCCCTCCCCCCTCAGGTGCGCGAAGTATCGCTAGAAAGGCAACAAAGGCCCTATTCCTTCACACTAAGTCTCTAGTTGTCATGTAATAATGCACCGAAACCACAGCTCCCATTCCCATCCACGCCCCATGGAACTTCCCATGGTTTACCCCAGACGCTTCACATGCCCTGGTTCAATCCATTCACAGCACGTCGACTCCGGTATACCACATCGTTCCAATTCACTCAATTCCTTGCACGCCTTTCACCCTCTTACATGTTCAGGCCCCGATCACTCAAAATCTGTTTCACTCCATCTTTCCACCTCCAGTTTGGTCTCACACTTATCCTAGTTCCCTCCACCTCTGACACATATATCCTCTAGGTCAATCTTTCCTCACTCATTCTCTCCATGTGACCAAACCATTTTAAAACACCCTCTATATATATATATATATATATATATATATATATATATATATATATATATATATATATATATATATATATATATATATATATATATATATATATATATATATATAATCCTCCCCTCTCGTTTTTTTTTTTTAATTTTCCAAAAGAAGGAACAGAGAATTGGGCCAGGTGAGGGTATTCCCTCAAAGGCCCAGTCCTCTGTTCTTAACGCTACCTCGCTAATGCGGGAAATGGCGAATAGTTTGAATGAAATGAAATATATATATATATATATATATATATATATATATATATATATATATATATATATATATATATATATATATATATATATATATATATATATATATATATATATATATATATATATATATATATATATATATATATATTATATATATATATATATATATATATATATATATATATATATATATATATATATATATATATATATATATATATATATATATATATATATATATATATAAATATATATATATATAATATATATATATATATATATATATATATATATATATATATATATATATATATATATATATATATATATATATATATATATATATATATATATATATATATTTATATATATAAATATATTTATATATATATATATATTTATATATATATATATATTTATATATATATATATATATATATATATATATATATATATATATATATATATATATATATATATATAAATATATATATATATATATATATATATATATATATATATATATATATATATATTTATCATTTTATTTTGCTTTGTCGCTGTCTCCCGCGTTTGCGAGGTAGCGCAAGGAAACAGACGATAGAAATGGCCCAACCCACCCCCATACACATGTATATACATACACGTCCACACACGCAAATATACATACCTATACATCTCAATGTACATATATATATATATTTACACACACAGACACATACATGCACACAGTTCACACTGTCTGCCTTTAATCATTCCCATCGCCACCTCGCCACACATGGAATACCATCCCCCTCCCCCTCATGTGTGCGAGGTAGCGCTAAGAAAAAACAACAAAGGCCCCATTCGTTCACACTCAGTCTCTAGCTGTCATGCAATAATGCCCGAAACCACAGCTCCCTTTCCACATCCAGGCCCAACACAACTTTCCATGGTTTACCCCAGACGCTTGACATGCCCTGATTCAATCCACTGACAGCACGTCAACCCCGGTATACCACATCGATCCAATTCACTATATTCCTTGCCCGCCTTTCACCCTCCTGCATGTTCAGGCCCCGATCACTCAAAATCTTTTTCACTCCATCTTTCCACCTCCAATTTGGTCTCCCACTTCTCCTCGTTCCCTCCACCTCCGACACATATATCCTCTTGGTCAATCTTTCCTCACTCATTCTCTCCATGTGCCCAAACCATTTCAAAACACCCCCTTCTGCTCTCTCAACCACACTCTTTTCATTTCCACACATCTCTCTTACCCTTACATTATTTACTCGATCAAACCACCTCACACCACATATTGTCCTCAAGCATCTCATTTCCAGCACATCCACCCGCCTGCGCACAACTCTATCCATAGCCCACGCCTCGCAACCATACAACATTGTTGGAACCACTATTCCTTCAAAAATACCCATTTTTGCTTTCCGAGATAATGTTCTCGACTTCCACACATTCTTCAAGGCTCCCAGGATTTTCGCCCCCTCCCCCACCCTATGATTCACTTCCGCTTCCATGGTTCCATCCGCTGCCAGATCCACTACCAGATATCTAAAACACTTTACTTCCTCCAGTTTTTCTCCATTCAAACTTACCTCCCAATTGATGTGACCCTCAATCCTACTGTACCTAATAACCTTGCTCTTATTCACATTTACTCTTAACTTTCTTCTTTCACACACTTTACCAAACTCAGTCACCAGCTTCTGCAGTTTCTCACATGAATCAGCCACTAGTGCTGTATCATCAGCGAACAACCGACTCACTTTTCAAGCTCTTTCATCCACAACAGACTTCATACTTGCCCCTCTTTCCAAAACTCTTGCATTCACCTCCCTAACAACCCAATCCATAAACAAATTAAACAACCATGGAGACATCACACACCCCTGCCGCAAACCTACATTCACTGAGAACCAATCACTTTCCTCTCTTCCTACACGTACACATGCCTTACATCCTGGATAAAAACTTTTCACTGCTTCTAACAACTTGCCTCCCACACCATATATTCTTAATACCTTCCACAGAGCATCTCTATCAACTCTATCATATGCCTTCTCCAGATCCATAAATGCTACATACAAATCCATTTGCTTTTCTAAATATTTCTCACATACATTCTTCAAAGCAAACACCTGATCCACACATCCTCTACCACTTCTGAAACCACACTACTCTTCCCCAATCTGATGCTCTGTACATGCCTTCACCCTCTCAATCAATACCCTCCCATATAATTTACCAGGAATACTCAATAAACTTATACCTCTGTAATCTGAGCACTCACTCTTATCCCCTTTGCCTTTGTACAATGGCACTATGCACGCATTCCGCCAATCCTCAGGCACCTCACCATGAGTCATACATACATTAAATAACCTTACCAACAGTCAACAATACAATCACCGCCTTTTTTAATAGATTCCACTGCAATACCATCCAAACCTGCTGCCTTGCCGGCTTTCATCTTCCGCAAAGCTTTTACTACCTCTTCTCTGTTTACCAAATCATTTTCCCTAACCCGCTCACTTTGCACACCACCTCGACCAAAACACCCTACATCTGCCACTCTATCATCAAACATATCCAACAAACCTTCAAAATACTCACTCCATCTCCTTCTCACATCACCACTACTTGTTATCACCTCCCCATTAGCGCCCTTCACTGAAGTTCCCATTTGCTCCCTTGTCTTACGCACTTTATTTACCTCCTTCCAGAATATCTTTTTATATTCCCTAAAATTTAATGATACTCTCTCACCCCAACTCTCATTTGCCCTCTTTTTCACACACACACACATATATATATATATATATATATATATATATATATATATATATATATATATATATATATATATATATATATATATATATATATATATGTTCATAAGAGTCCATGGGGAAAATGAAACACGATAAGTTCCCAAGTGCACTTTCGTGTAATAATCACATCATCAGGGGAGACACCAGAGAGAAATATAAGTCAGTTGATATACATCGAAGAGACGAAGCTAGGACGCCATTTGGTACCATGCGATTGTCCAAGACAAACAACGAGCTTTCATAAACTTATCTTTTTTCTAATTTCATCAGCAATAAAGCTATCTAATTTGTATAGACCATCACTAATATTGAGATTATAATTCTTTGTGTATTAAATAATAGAAGATTCAATGATATTTCTCGTGGTAATAGAGCTAGAGTTAATAACTGAGATGGCATTACTTCAGTCAATACAATGATCATTGTTTTTAGCGTGATTAAACAAGGCATTTGATTCTTGTCCTGTTCTTATACTATATCTATGTTGCTTAAGTCTAACAGAAAGATCCTTACCAGTCTGATCAACATAAAATTTATCACATTTTCCACATGGCACTTTATAGATGCATCCAAGAGAATTTTCTGGTGAATTCCTGATTAAGATATTCTTTATAGTATCATTGTTGCTGAAGGCAACATTTACATTAAAGGGGAAGTAAAGTGAAATTATTATTAAAAGGGAGAGCTAAAAGATTCTTGTTGTCAATAAGAGGTTTGGGCTCAACTCTATAAAATGATTTCTTTGCCAACTAAAGGGATTTATCAATGAAAGATCTAGGGTACTTTAACTTAGATCCAATAGAAAATATCTCCTCAAACTCATCATCAATAAACTCTGTACTGCAAATACGTAATGCCCTAAGGAACATAGAGTGAAGTGATGATAATTTAACTCTGTCATGTTGAGATGAGTAATAATGGATGTATAAGCATACATTGGTAGGTTTTCTGTATATGCTAAACTTAAACTTGTTTCCTTGCCTATGGATCATGCAATCTAAAAGTGGTAACATATTATTTTCATTTTCTATAGTAAATTTGATGGAAGGTACTAGATTTTTAAGTAAGGGGAGAAATATTTGAAAATTTTCATTTGTTGGCCAAGCACAAAGAACATCATCTACATACCTAAACCAAATTGCATTAGAAGGTAAGATATCCTTCAGTAATGTTGTTTCAAAAAATTCCATATAAAGATTACTTAGTACAGGTGAAAGAGGGTTACTCATTGCCATACCAGAATTTTGAGCATAATAATCTCCATTGAATTGAAACACACTGTCTTTTACACATACTTTTATCAGTTCAATGAAAACAGACTTTGAAACAGATAAATGAATATCATCCAAGACATCAAATAAATATTCGAAAAGGTCATCAACTGGAACTTTAGTGAAAAGTGAAGAAACATCAAAGCTAACTAGTTTGAAATCAAAATTAACATTGATATTGTTTAGCTTGTTGACTAAATCTACATTGTCCATGATATTTGAATTTGATACCTTATCCACTAAAGGACTTAATAAAGAAACTAACCATTTTGACAATTTATATGTGATGGAGCCTATTGAACTCACTATAGGTTTTGCTGGAAAATTTTGTTTATGTGCTTTGATATCTTACCTTCTAATGCAATTTGGTTTAGGTATGTAGATGATGTTCTTTGTGTTTGGCCAACAAATGAAAATTTACAAATATTTCTCCCCTTACTTAACAATTTAGTACCTTCCATCAAATTTACTGTAGAAAATGAAAATAATGATATGTTACTATTTTTAGATTGCATGATCCATAGGCAGGGAAACAAGTTTAAGTTTAGCATATACAGAAAACCTACCAATGTATGCTCATATATCCATTATTACTCATCTTAACATGACAGAGTTGAATTATCATCACTTCACTCTATGTTCCTTAGGGCATTACATATTTGCAGTCCAGAGTCTATTGATGATGAGTTTGAGGAGATATATTCTATTGGATTTAAGTTAAAGTACCCTAGACCTTTCATTGATAAATCCCTTAAGTTAGCAAAGAAATCATTTTAAAGAGTTGAGCCCAAACCTTCCATTGACACCAAGAATCTTTTAGCTCTCCCTTTTAATAATAATTTCACTCCACTTCCCATGTTGCTTAAATCCTTTAATGTAAATGTTGCCTTCAGCAACAATAATAATTCACCAGAAAATTCTCTTGGATGCATCTATAAAGTGCCATGTGGAAATTGTGATAAATTTTACGATGGGTAGATTGGTAAGGATCTTTCTGTTAGACTTTAAGCAACATAAATATAGTATAAGAACGGGACAAGAATCAAATGTCTCGTTTAATAACGTTACTTTGATCATTGTATTGAGTGGGGTGATGCCATCTCAGTTATTAACTCTAACTCTATTACCACGAGAAATATCATTGAATCTTCTATTATTGAATACACAAAGAATTATAATCTTAATATTAATGATGGTCTATACAAATTAGATAACTTATATTGCTAATAAAATTTGTAATATGGTAAGTTTATGAACGCTCGTTGTATGTCTTGGACAATCGCATGTTTACCAAATGGCGTCCTAGCTTCGTCTCTTCGATGTATATCAACTGACTTATATTTCTCTCTGGTGTCTCTCCTGATGATGTGATTATTACACGAAGGTGCACTTGGGAACTTATCGTGTTTCGTTTTCCCCGTGGACTCATAGGTATATCATAGGAATATATATATATATATATATATATATATATATATATATATATATATATATATATATATATATATATATATATATATATATATATATATATGTATACATATATATATATATATATATATATATATATATATATATATATATATATATATATATATATATATATATATATATATATATATATATATATACATATATATATATATATATTTTTTTTTTTATACTATTCGCCATTTCCCGCGATAGCGAGGTAGCGTTAAGAGCAGAGGACTGGGCCTTTGAGGGAATATCCTCACCTGGCCCCCTTGTCTGTTCCTTCTTTTGGAAAATTAAAAAAAAAAAAAGAGAGGGGAGGATTTCCAGCCCCCCGCTCCCTTCCCTTTTAGTCGCCTTCGACACGCACGCAGGGAATACGTGGGAAGTATTCTTACTCCCCTATCCCCAGGGATATATATATATATATATATATATATATATATATATATATATATATATATATATATATATATATATATATATATATACACGAACACACACGCACATATACATACCTACACATTTCGACGTATATATACATATATACAGACAGACATACACATATATAGACATGTACATATTCATACTTGCTACCTTCATACAATGCCGTCGCTACCCAGCCACACATGAAAAACAGCACCCAACCCACCCGCGCGTACGCGCGAATTAACATTAGGAAAAGACAACAAAAGCCACATTCGTTCATACTCAGTCTTTAGCTGTCATGTGTAATGCACCGAAACCACAGGTCCCTTTCCACATCCAGGCCCCACAGAACTTTCCATGGTTTACCCCAGACGCTTCATGTGCCTTGTTTCAATCCACTGACAGCAAGTCGACCCCGGTATACCACATCGTTCCAATTCACTCTATTTCTTGCACGCCTTTCACCCTCCTGCATGTTCAAGAAACGATCGCTAAAAACCTTTTTCACTCCATCCTTCCACCTCCAATTTGCTCTCCCGCTTTTCCTCGTTCCCTCTACCTCTGACACACAATATATCCTCTTTGTCAATCTTTCCTCGCTCATTCTCTCCATGTGTCTAAAACATTTCAATACACCCTATTCTGCTCTCTCAATCACACTTTTTTTACCAAACATCTCTCTTACCCTTTCATTACTTACTCGATCAAACCACCTCACAAAACATATTGTCCTCAAACATTTCATTTCCAGCACATCCACCCTCCTCCACATAACCCCATCTATAGATCATGCCTCGCAACGGTATAACATTGTTGGAACCACTATTCTTTCAAACATATCTATTTTTGCTCTCCGAGTTAACACTGTTGCCTTCCACACTTTTTTTTGACGCTCCCAGAACCTTCGCCCGCTAACTCATCCTGTGACTCACTTCCTCTTCTATGGTTCCATCCGCTGGTAAATCCACTCCCAGATATCTAGAACACTTCACTTCCTCCAGCTTTTCACCATTCAAACTTACCTCCCATTGAAATTGTCCCTCAACCCTACTGACCCTGATTACCTTGCTCTTATTCACATTTACTCTCAGCTTTATTCTTTCACACACTTTACCAAACTCAGTCACCAACTTCTGCAGTTTCTCACACAAATCAGCCACCAGTGCTACGTCATCAGCGAACAACAATTGACTCATTTCCCAAGCCCTCTCATCCTTAACATACTGCATACTTGCTCCTCTCCAAAACTCTTGCATTCATGTCCCTAACAAACCCATCCATAAAGAAATTAAACAGCGATGGAGACATCACGCAACCCTGACGCAAGCCGACATTCACTGGGAAACAATCACTTTCCTCTCTTCCTAATCGTACACATGCCTTACATTTTTGGTAAATACTTTTCACTGCTTCTACCAACTTCCGTCCCATACCATATACTCTTAATACCTTCCACAAAGCATCTCTATCAACTCTCATATGCCTTCTCCAGATCCATAAATGCTACATATAAATCCATCTATTTTTTAAGTATTTCTCACAAACATTCTTCAAAGGAAACACCTGATCCTAACATCCTCTACCACTTCTGAAACCACACTGCTCTTCCCCAATTTGATGCTCCGTACATGCCCTTTAACCTCTCAATGAATACCCTCCCATATGGTTTCCCAGGAATACTTAAACTCATACTTTTGTATACTGAAAACTCACCTTTATCCCCTTTGCCTTTGTACAGTGGCACTATGCATGCATTCCGCTAACCCTCAGGCACTTCACTATGAACCATACATACGTTGAATATCCTTACCATCCAGTTAACAACACAGTTACCCTCTTTTTTAATAGATTCCACTGCAACACCATCCAAACCGGCCGCCTTGCCGGATTTCATCTTCCGCAAAGCTTTCACTATCTCTTTTCTGTTCACCATACCATTCTCTCTGACCTTCTTACTTCGCACACCACCTCGACCAAAACACTCTGTATCTGCCACTCTGTCATCAAACATTCAACAAACCTTCAAATTACTCACTCGATCTCCTTCTCACTTCACCACTACTTGTTATTGCCTCCCCATTAGCCCCCTTAACCGATGTTCACATTTGTTCTCTTCTCTTACGCAGCATAGTTACCTCCTTCCAAAACATCTTTTTATTCTCTCAAAAATTTAATGATACTCTCTCACCCTAACTCTCATTTGCCCTCTTTTTCACCTCTTACACCTTCCTCTTGACCTCCTGCCTCTTTCTTTGATGCATTTCCCAGTCATTCGCACTACTCTCCTGCAAAAATCGTCCAAGCGCCTCTCTCTGCTCTTTCACTAACAATCTTGCTTCTTCATCCCACCACTCACCACCCTTTCTAATCTACCCTTTTTCACACCATTCTAATGCCACAAACATCTTTTGCGCAAGCTATCATTGCTTCCTTAAATACATCTCAGTCTTCTCCAACTCGCCTTACGTCATTTGCTTTCACTTTTTTCCATTCTGCACTCAATCTCTCCTAGTATTTCCTCACATAAGTCCCCTTACCAAGCTCACTTATTCTCACCACTCTCTTCACCCCAACATTGTCTCTTCTTTTCTGAAAATCTGCTGGCTGTGTGAGCCTGACGGGAAAAGATCGGTGTAGACCCCGTTGCTCACCAACGGGAGATGTAAGGTATTCGAGTACAGAGTATTCGAATAGTCATTCACCTATTAGGGGCGATCATAGCCTGGCGATAGCGCTCTCGCCTGTTCCACAGGGGTCTCGGGTTCGATCCTGGCTGTTGGAGGTATGTATGTTCTATGAACGTGTGCGTTCATATGCATTTTGTTCATATTCATATACCTCCACGTTGTACAGTTAGGTTCATTAAATGCCATCTATTGGCCGTGTGAGCCTGATGGAAAAAGACCGATGTAGACCCCATTGCTCACCAACGTGAGACGAAGGGTACTCGAGTACATAGTATTCGAATAGTCATTTCCCTATTAGGAGCGATCAAAGCCTAGTGGTAGCGCTCCCGCCTGTTGCACAAGCGTCCTGGGTTCGATCCAGGCTGTTGGGGGTTTGTATGATACGTATATATATATATATATATATATATATATATATATATATATATATATGTATATATATATATTTTTTTTTTCATACTATTCGCCATTTCCCGCGATAGTGAGGTAGCGTTAAGAACAGAGGACTGGGCCTTTGAGGGAATATCCTCACCTGGCCCTCTTCTCTGTTCCTTCTTTTGGAAAATTAAAAAAAAAAAAAAAAACGAGAGGGGAGGATTTCCAGCCCCCCGCTCCCTTCCCTTTTAGTCGCCTTGCTACGACACGCAGGGAATACGTGGGAAGTATTCTTTCTCCCCTATCCCCAGGGAAAATATATATATATATATATATATATATATATATATATATATATATATATATATATATATATATATATATATATATATATATATATATATTATCCCTGGGGATAGGGGAAAAAGAATACTTCCCACGTATTCCCTGCGTGTCGTGCAAGGCGACTAAAAGGGGAGGGAGCGGGGGACTGGAAATCCTCCCCTCTCGTTTTTTTTTTTTTTTTAATTTTCCAAAAGAAGGAACAGAGAAGGGGGCGAGGTGAGGATATTCCCTCAAAGGCCCAGTCCTCTGTTATTAATGCTACCTCGCTAACGCGGGAAACAGCGAATAGTTTGAAAGAGAAGAATATATATATATATATATATATATATATATATATATATATATATATATATATATATATATATGTATATATATATATATATATATATATATATATATATATATATATATATATATATATATATATATATATATATATATATATCATCGGGGGTTAGGGTATAAACAATACTTCCCACGCATTCCTCACGTGTAGCAGAGGGCGACTAAATGGGACGGGAGCGGGGGGCTGGAAACCCTCCCCTCCTTGTATTTTAACTTTCTAAAAGGCGAAACAGGAGTCACGCGTGGAGTGCTCATCCTCTTCGAAGGCTCAGATTGGAGTGTCTAAATGTGGGTGGATGTAACCAAGATGAGAAAAAAAGGAGAGATAGGTAGTATGTTTGAGGAAAGGAACCTGGATGTTTTGCCTCTGAGTGAAACGAAGCTCAAGGGTAAAGGGGAAGAGTGGTTTGGGAATGTCTTGGGAGTTAGTGAAAGTCAGGGGTTAGTGAGAGGACAAGAGCAAGGGAAGGAGTAACACTACTCATGAAACAGGAGTGGTGGGAGTCTGTGATAGAGTGTAAGAAAGTAAAGTCTAGATGGATATGGGTAAAACTGAAAGTTGATGGAGAGAGATGGGTGATTATTGGTGCATATGCACCTGGGCATGAGAAGAAAGATCATAAGAGGCAAGTGTTTTGGGAGCAGCTGAGTGTGTTAGTAGTTTTGATGCACGAGACGGGGTTATAGTGATGGGTGATTTAAATGCAAAGGTCAGTAATGTGGCAGTTGAGGGAATAATTGGTGTACATGGGGTGTTCAGTGACGTAAATGGAAATGATGAAGAGCTTGTAGATTTATGTGCTGAAAAAGGACAGGTGATTGGGAATACCTGGTTTAAAAAGAGAGACAAAAATCAACATAAGTATACGTATGTAAATAAGAGAGATGGCCAGAGAGCGTTATTGAATTACGTGTTAATTGACAGGCGCGCGAAAGAGAGACTTCTGGATGTTAATGTGCTGAGAGGTGCAACTGGAGTGATGTCTGATCGTTATCTTGCGGAGGCGAAAATGAAGATTTGTAGAGGTATTCACAAAAGAGGAGACAATGTTGGGGTGAAGAGAATGGTGAGAGCAAGTGAGCTTGGGACGGAGACGTGTGAGGAAGTACCAGGAGAGACTGCGTACAGAATGGAAAAAGATGAGAACAAAGGACGTAAGGGGAGAGGGGGTGGAATGGAATGTATTTAGGGAAGCAGTGATGGCTTGCGCAAAAGATGCTTGTGGCATGAGAAGTGTGGGAGGTGGGCAGATTAGAAAGGGCAGTGAGTGGTGGGATGAAGAAGTAAGATTATTAGTGGAAGAGAAGAGAGAGGCATTTGGACGATTTTTGCAGGGAAATAATGCAAATGACTGGGAGATGTACAAAAGAAAGAGGCAGGAGGTCAAGAGAAAGGTGCAAGAGGCGAAAAAGAGGGCAAATGAGAGTTGGGGTGAGAGAATATCATTAAACTTTAGGGAGAATAAAAAAATGTTTAGGAAGGAGGTAAATAAAGTGCAAGGGAACAAATGGGAGAATCAGTGAAGGGGGCAAATTGGGAGGTGATAACAAGTAGTGGTGTTGTGAGGAGATGGAGTGAGAATTTTGAAGGGTTGTTCAATGTGTTTGATGATAGAGTGGCATTTATAGGGTGTTTTGGTGGAGGTGGTGTGCAAATTGAGAGGGTTAGGGAGAATGATTTGTTAAACAGAGAAGAGGTAGTAAAAGCTTTGCGGAAGATGAAAGCCGGCAAGGCAACGTGTTTGGATAGTGTTGCAGTGGAATTTATTAAAAAAAGGAGTGACTGTATTGTTGACTGGTTGGTTAGATTATCTAATGGCGGAAAGCTTGCATAGTGCCATTGTATAAAAGCAAAGGGGATAAAAGTGAGTGGTTAGATTACAGAGGTATAAGTTTGTTGAATATTCCTGGGAAATTATATGGGAGGGTATTGATTGAGAGGGGGAAGGCATGTACAGAGAATCAGATTGGGAAGAGCAGTGTGGTTTCAGAAGTGGTACACGATGTGTGGATCAGGTGTTTGCTTTGAAGAATGCATATGAGAAATACTTAGAAAAGCAAATGGATTTGTAGGTAGCATTTATGGATCTGTAGAAGGCATATGATGGAGCTGATAGAGATGCTCTGTGGAAGGTATTAAGAATATATGGTGTGGGAGGCAAGTTCTTAGAAGCAGTGAAAAGTTTTATCGAGGATGTAAGGCATGTATACGTGTAGGAAGAGAGGAAAGTGATTGGGTCTCAGTGAATGTTGGTTTGCAGCAAGGGTGCGTGATGTCTCATTGTTTGTTTAATTTGTTTATGGATGGGGTTGTTAGGGAGGTGAATGCAAGACTTTTGGAAAGAGGGGCAAGTATGCAGTCTGTTGTGGATGAGAAAGCTTGGGAAGTGACTCAGTTGTTGTTCGCTGATGATACAGCGCTGGTGGCTGATTCATGTGAGAAACTGCAGAAGCTGGTGACTGAGTTTGGTAAAGTGTGAGAAAGAAATCTGAGAGTAAATGTGAATAAGAGCAAGGTTATTAGGTACAGTAAGGTTGAGGGACAAAACAATTGGGAGGTAAGTTTTAATGGAGAAAAACTGGAGGAAGTTAAGTGTTTTAGATATCTGGGAGTGAATTTGGCAGTGGATGGAACAGTGGAAGCGGAAGTGAATCATAGGTGGGGGAGGGGGCAAAAGTTCTGGGAGCGTTGAAGAATGTGTGGAAGTCGAGAACGTTATCTTGGAAAGCAAAAATGGATATGTTTGAAGGAACAGTGGTTCCAGCAATGATATATGGTTGCGAGGCGTGGGCTATAGATATAGTTGTGCGGAGGAGGGTGAATGTGCTGGAAATGAGATGTTTGAGGACAATATGTGGTGTGAGGTGGTCTGATCGAGTAAGTGATGAAAGGGTAAGAGGGATGTGTGGTGGTAAAAAGAGTTTGGTTGAGAGAATGAGTGAGGAAATATTGACAAAGAGGATATATGTGTCAGAGGTGGAGGGAACGAGGAGAAGTGGGAGACGAAGTTGGAGGTGGAAAGATGAAGTGAAAAAAGATTTTCAGTGATCGGGGCCTGAACATGCAGGAGGGTGAAAGGCGTGCAAGAAATAGAGTGCATTGGAACGATGTGGTATACCGGGGTCGACGTGCTGTCAATGGATTGAACCAGGGCATGTGAAGCGTCTGGGGTAAACCATCGAAAGTTGTGTGGGGCCTGGATATGGAAAAGGAGCTGCGGTTTCGGTGCATTATTACATGACAGCTAGAGACTGAGTGTGAACGAATGGGGCCTTTGTTGTCTTTTCTATCGCTACCTTGCACACATGTAGGAGGAGGGGGTTGTTATTCCATGTGTGGCGAGGTGGCGATGGGAATGAATAATGGCAGACAGTATGAATTATGTACATGTGTATATATGTATATGTCTATGTGTGTATACATATGTATATGTTGAGATGTATAGGCATTAATATTTGCGTGTGTGGACGTGTATGTATATACATGTGTATGTGGGTGGGTTGGGGCATTCTTTCGTCTGTTTCCTTGCGCTACCTCGCTAACACGGGAGACAGCGAGAAAGCAAAATAAATAAAATAAATAAATATACATATATATATGTATATATATATATATATATATATATATATATATATATATATATATATATATATATATATATATATATATATATATATATATATATATATATATATATATATATATATATATATATATATATATATATATATATATATATATATATATATATATATATATATATATATATATATATATATATATATATATATATATATATATATATATATATATATATATATATATATATATGTAGGTTTGCGGCAGAGGTGTGTGATATCTCCATGGTTGTTTAATTTGTTTATGGATGGGGTTGTTAGGGAGTTGAATGCAAGAGTTTTGGAAAGAGGGGCAAGTATGAAGTCTGTTGGGGATGAAAGAGCTTGGGAAGTGAGTCAGTTCTTGTTCGCTGATGATACAGCGCTGGTGGCTGATTCATGTGAGAAACTGCAGAAGCTGGTGACTGAGTTTGGTAAAGTGTGTGAAAGAAGAAAGTTAAGAGTAAATGTGAATAGGAGCAAGGTTATTAGGTACAGTAGGGTTGAGGGTCAAGTCAATTGGCAGGTAAGTTTGAATGGAGAAAAACTGGAGGAAGTAAAGTGTTTTAGATATCTGGGAGTGGATCTGGCAGCGGATGGAACCATGGAAGCGGAAGTGGATCATAGGGTGGGGGAGGGGGCGAAAATTCTGGGAGCCTTGAAGAATGTGTGGAAGTCGAGAACATTATCTCGGAAAGCAGAAATGGGTATGTTTGAAGGAATAGTGGTTCCAACAATGTTGTATGGTTGCGAGGCGTGGGCTATGGATAGAGTTGTGCGCAGGAGGATGGATGTGCTGGAAATGAGATGTTTGAGGACAATGTGTGGTGTGAGGTGGTTTGATCGAGTAAGTAACGTAAGAGTAAGAGAGATGTGTGGAAATAAAAAGAGCATGGTTGAGAGAGCAGAAGAGGGTGTTTTGAAATGGTTTGGGCACATGGAGAGAATGAGTGAGGAAAGATTGACCAAGAGGATATATGTGTCGGAGGGGGAGGGAACGAGGAGAAGTGGGAGACCAAATTGGAGGTGGAAAGATGGAGTGAAAAAGATTTTATGTGATCGGGGCCTGAACATGCAGGAGGGTGAAAGGAGGGCAAGGAATAGCGTGAATTGGATCGATGTGGTATACCGGGGTGGACGTGCTGTCATTGGATTGAATCAGGGCATGTGAAGCGTCTGGGGTAAACCATGGAAAGCTGTATAGGTATGTATATTTGCGTGTGTGGAAGTATGTATATACATGTGTATGGAGGTGGGTTGGGCCATTTCTTTCGTCTGTTTCCTTGCGCTACCTCGCAAACGCGGGAGACAGCGACAAAGCAAAAAAAAAAAAATATATATATATATATATATATATATATATATATATATATATATATATATATATATATAAATGGATTTGTATGTAGCATTTATGGATCTGGAGAAGGCATATGATAGAGTTGATAGAGATGCTCTGTGGAAGGTATTAAGAATATATGGTGTGGGAGGCAAGTTGTTAGAAGCAGTGAAAAGTTTTTATCGAGGATGTAAAGCATGTGTACGTGTAGGAAGAGAAGAAAGTGATTGGTTCTCAGTGAATGTAGGTTTGCGGCAGGGGTGTGTGATGTCTCCATGGCTGTTTAATTTTTTTATGGATAGGGTTGTTAGGGAGGTGAATGCAAGTGTTTTGGAAAGAGGGGCAAGTATGAAGTCTGTTGGGGATGAGAGAGCTTGGGAAGTGAGTCAGTTGTTGTTCGCTGATGATACAGCGCTGGTGGCTGATTCATGTGAGAAACTGCAGAAGCTGGTGACTGAGTTTGGTAAAGTGCGTGAAAGAAGAAAGTTAAGAGTAAATGTGAATAAGAGCAAGGTTATTAGGTACAGTAGGGTTGAGGGTCAAGTCAATTGAGAGGTAAGTTTGAATGGAGAAAAACTGGAGGAAGTAAAGTGTTTTAGATATCTGGGAGTGGATCTGGCAGCGGATGGAACCATGGAAGCGGAAGTGGATCATAGGATGGGGGAGGGGGCGAAAATTCTGGGAGCCTTGAAGAATGTGTGGAAGTCGAGAACATTATCTCGGAAAGCAAAAATGGGTATGTTTGAAGGAATAGTGGTTCCAACAATGTTGTATGGTTGCGAGGCGTGGGCTATGGATAGAGTTGTGCGCAGGAGGATGGATGTGCTGGAAATGAGATGTTTGAGGACAATGTGTGGTGTGAGGTGGTTTGATCGAGTAAGTAACGTAAGGGTAAGAGAGATGTGTGGAAATAAAAAGAGCGTGGTTGAGAGAGCAGAAGAGGGTGTTTTGAAATGGTTTGGGCACATGGAGAGAATGAGTGAGGAAAGATTGACCAAGAGGATATATGTGTCGGAGGTGGAGGGAACGAGGAGAAGTGGGAGACCAAATTGGAGGTGGAAAGATGCAGTGAAAAAGAGTTTGTGTGATCGGGGCCTGAACATGCAGGAGGGGGAAAGGAGGGCAAGGAATAGAGTGAATTGGATCGATGTGGTATACCGGGGTTGACGTGCTGTCAATGGATTGAATCAGGGCATGTGAAGCGTCTGGGGTAAACCATGGAAAGCTGTGTAGGTATGTATATTTGCGTGTGTGGACGTATGTATATACATGTGTATGGGGGTGGGTTGGGCCATTTCTTTCGTCTGTTTCCTTGCGCTACCTCGCAAACGCGGGAGAGAGCGACATAGCAAAAAAAAAAAAAAAAGATATATATATATATATCTATATATATATATATATATATATATATATATATATATATATATATATATATATATATATACATATATATATATATATATATATATATATATATATATATATATATATATATATATATGTATATATATATATATATATATATATATATATATATATATATATATATATATATATATATATATATATATACATATGGGATGACATTGATGAGGGCATCTTTTTGCCCGTAACATCTCGTCTAGCATAAAATATCACTCAAGATTACCCTACTGATCTGCGCATTTCTATGTTCTCATTATCGTGTGAACCCCAAAGGTTTACGGCCTCGCTCCCTGTTGTTTAAAGCAGGACGTGATCCATGGTTTAATCTAAGCCAGAAGAAGGTGGTCAAAGATTTTACTGTTACTTGATATGACTATATGGTATGGAATTCCTTCACGATACTGAAGAAACACAGTGATGAATATGAAGCTACGTAAGTGTCATATGGGCATTTGATTCTACATATGATAAAAGACAATTTGCTTCGCATTTTCAGGGGAAATTTCATGACTGATATAATTGCGATTTGCAAATGAATGGTTAGATACACACACACACACACACACACATACACACACACACACACACACACACACACACACTTAAAACCAGTCCCCTAAAAGACACTGCTAACTGAAGTTTATGAATCAAGAATTCCACCAGACATCGTTCAGTGCAAAGCTCTGTGGTATTACGTGGAACTGTAATCTGTTACGACATTACATTTGAAATCCCTCAGTACCTGTTTACATTAGAAGTCTATGTCAGGCGCCAGCTGACGCGAGCTGATTACCTTGTAAACACAGGTTGGTTACTTTCCCTTTACTTATGTGTTTCCTTATGTATGTTATGTTTTGTCGGTCTTGCTGATGAGAAGGAATTGCGGGTAAGGTTTTCTTTACGTTGGTTTGTCTGCTAGATGTATAACTTGACTTGAGTATAAGAGTTGTGTTGTGTATAGCTACGCATGTTTTGTTACAGTATGTAACTGCAGTGTTGTTCTTTGTGCCATAAAACCACGAGTCCTGTTATCCAGTTGGCTTGCTTCAATTTATTGAACAAACAATTTCTAAGAGGTCATGGTACGCTTTCTACGCCCTGCCCGCTTTGACGCAGATCCAGACTCCGTCACTGCTGCAAAGGAGTGGAACCACTGCGCAAGAAAACGTCTCCCACGGCGGATAAACTTGTTCTCCTCACTAACTACATTGTCCCACGAGTGTATGATTATATGACATACGCATGAAAAAAGCTGAAAAGGACTTGACAGCGTTGTATGTGAAACCCAAAAATGAAATATTCGCCAGACATGCTCGTAGCCAAGAACCAGGCGAGTACGCCAGTGACTACTGGAAAACTAAACCCTAAACTCAGAAACGGCGTGTGATCAGCTCCGCACACTGGAAATGGCCCAGAAACATTACTGCCTCTTATGCTGTGGCTAAGCCAATAAACGCTGCAGTGCCCCGGGGCAACCGCTGAGTCAAGCGGATGATTTGGAAATAACGGAAAAGAAAGGTTAAACAGTTTCTGCTGCTACATCCAGTGCTTCTCTGTGCTGCTTATGTCGTTACTACCGGCACCCCAGCAGTCAGTCCTGCTAGGGGAAGATGTGTTTGAAATGTAAGAAAAGGGGCATTATGCTGAGGTATGTCGATCAGTGAAACAGCCAAATAGTCTCAATTCGAGACATTCTGCTGCAATGCTTGCTACTCTGTGATAAATCCGTACGCCGTTCGAAAATCAACGGAATTCCTGTTAATGCTCTCAATGACATTGGTACTTCTGAAAATTTTGTGCACGATAACACAGTGAAACTGAACAAGGGAGAAGCTTCCATGGCCGATGTATCACTTACCTCGAAAATCTTGAGTCAGTGAATGGTGGACCTAGAACAACAAGGGAAACTTACGATGGCGTTAAGCTCAAGGTGTTACCCAGCTTGTGTAGTGATGTGCTGTGTTACCCAGCTTATGTAGTGATGTGCTGTGTTACCCAGCTTGTGTAGTGATGTGCTGTGTTACCCAGCTTATGTAGTGATGTGATGTGTTACCCAGCTTGTGTAGTGGTGTGCTGTGTTACCCAGCTTCTGTAGTGATGTGCTGTGTTACCCAGCTTGTGTAGTGATGTGCTGTGTTACCCAGCTTGTGTAGTGATGTGCTGTGTTACCCAGCTTGTGCAGTGATGTGATGTGTCACCCAGCTTGTGTAGTGATGTGCTGTGTTACCCAGCTTATGTAGTGATGTGATGTGTTACCCAACTTGTGTAGTGATGTGCTGTGTCACCCAGCTTGTGTAGTGATGTGCTGTGTTACCCAGCTTGTGTAGTGATGTGATGTGTCACCCAGCTTGTGTAGTGATGTGATGTGTTACCCAGCTTATGTAGTGATGTGATGTGTTACCCAGCTTGTGTAGTGATGTGCTGTGTTACCCAGCTTGTGTAGTGATGTGCTGTGTTACCCAGCTTGTGTAGTGATGTGATGTGTTACCCAGCTTGTGTAGTGATGTGCTGTGTTACCCAGCTTATGTAGTGATGTGATGTGTTACCCAGCTTGTGTAGTGGTGTGCTGTGTTACCCAGCTTGTGTAGTGATGTGCTGTGTTACCCAGCTTGTGTAGTGATGTGATGTGTCACCCAGCTTGTGTAGTGATGTGCTGTGTTACCCAGCTTATGTAGTGATGTGATGTGTTACCCAGCTTGTGTAGTGGTGTGCTGTGTTACCCAGCTTGTGTAGTGATGTGCTGTGTTACCCAGCTTGTGTAGTGATGTGATGTGTTACCCAGCTTATGTAGTGATGTGCTGTGTTACCCAGCTTGTGTAGTGATGTGCTGTGTCACCCAGCTTGTGTAGTGATGTGATGTGTCACCCAGCTTGTGTAGTGATGTGATGTGTTACCCAGCTTGTGTAGTGATGTGATGTCTTACCCAGCTTGTGTAGTGATGTGATGTGTTACCCAGCTTGTGTAGTGATGTGCTGTGTTACCCAGCTTGTGTAGTGATGTGATGTGTTACCCAGCTTGTGTAGTGATGTGCTGTGTTACCCAGCTTGTGTAGTGATGTGATGTGTCACCCAGCTTATGTAGTGATGTGAAGTGTTACCCAGCTTGTGTAGTGATGTGATGTCTTACCCAGCTTGTGCAGTGATGTGCTCTGTCACCCAGCATGTGTAGTGATGTGATGTGTTACCCAGCTTGTGTAGTGATGTGATGTGTTACCCAGCTTGTGTAGTGATGTGATGTGTTACCCAGCTTGTGTAGTGATGTGATGTGTTACCCAGCTTGTGTAGTGATGTGATGTGTTACCCAGCTTATGTAGTGATGTGCTGTGTTACCCAGCTTATGTAGTGATGTGATGTGTTACCCAGCTTGTGTAGTGATGTGATGTGTTACCCAGCTTGTGTAGTGATGTGATGTGTCACCCAGCTTGTGTAGTGATGTGATGTGTTACCCAGCTTGTGTAGTGATGTGATGTGTTACCCAGCTTGTGTAGTGATGTGATGTGTTACCCAGCTTGTGTAGTGATGTGATGTGTTACCCAGCTTGTGTAGTGATGTGATGTGTTACCCAGCTTGTGTAGTGATGTGATGTGTTACCCAGCTTGTGTAGTGATGTGCTGTGTCACCCAGCTTGTGTAGTGATGTGATGTGTTATCCAGCTTGTGTAGTGATGTGATGTGTTACCCAGCTTGTGTAGTGATGTGATATCTTACCCAGCTTGTGTAGTGACGTGCTGTGTTACCCAGCTTGTGTAGTGATGTGATGTGTTACCCAGCTTGTGTAGTGATGTGCTGTGTTACCCAGCTTGTGTAGTGATGTGCTGTGTTACCCAGCTTGTGTAGTGATGTGACGTCTTACCCAGCTTGTGTAGTGATGTGATGTGTTACCCAGCTTGTGTAGTGATGTGCTCTGTCACCCAGCTTGTGTAGTGATGTGATGTGTCACCCAGCTTGTGTAGTGATGTGATGTCTTACCCAGCTTGTGCAGTGATGTGCTCTGTCACCCAGCATGTGTAGTGATGTGATGTGTTACCCAGCTTGTGCAGTGATGTGCTGTGTTACCCAGCTTGTGTAGTGATGTGCTGTGTCACCCAACTTGTGTAGTGATGTGATGTGTCACCCAGCTTGTGTAGTGATGTGCCGTGTCACCCAGCTTGTGAAGTGATGTGATGTGTTACCCAGCTTGTGTAGTGATGTGATGTGTTACCCAGCTTGTGTAGTGACGTGCTGTGTCATCCAGCTTGTGTAGTGATGTGATGTGTTACGTAGCTTGTGTAGTGATGTGCTGTGTTACCCAGCTTGTGTAGTGATGTGCTGTGTTACCCAGCTTGTGTAGTGATGTGATGTCTTACCCAGCTTGTGTAGTGATGTGATGTGTTACCCAGCTTGTGTAGTGATGTGCTGTGTTACCCAGCTTGTGTAGTGACGTGCTGTGTTACCCAGCTTGTGTAGTGATGTGCTGTGTTACCAGCTTGTGTAGTGATGTGCTGTGTCTACCCAGCTTGTGTAGTGATGTGATGTGTTACCAGCTTGTGTAGTGATGTGCTGTGTTACCAGCTTGTGTAGTGAGTGATGTGTTACCCAGCTTGTGTAGTGATGTGATGTGTTACCCAGCTTGTGTAGTGATGTGCTGTGTTACCAGCTTGTGTAGTGATGTGCTGTGTTACCAGCTTGTGTAGTGATGTGTGTGTCACCCAGCTTGTGTAGTGATGTGATGTGTCACCCAGCTTGTGTAGTGATGTGATGTGTTACCCAGCTTGTGTAGTGATGTGATGTGTTACCCAGCTTGTGTAGTGATGTGATGTGTTACCCAGCTTGTGTAGTGATGTGCTGTGTTACCCAGCTTGTGTAGTGATGTGATGTGTTACCCAGCTTGTGTAGTGATGTGATGTGTTACCCAGCTTGTGTAGTGATGTGATATCTTACCCAGCTTGTGTAGTGATGTGATGTGTTACCCAGCTTGTGTAGTGATGTGATGTGTTACCCAGCTTGTGTAGTGATGTGATGTGTTACCCAGCTTGTGTAGTGATGTGATGTGTTACCCAGCTTGTGTAGTGATGTGCTGTGTTACCCAGCTTGTGTAGTGATGTGATGTGTTACCCAGCTTGTGTAGTGATGTGATGTGTTACCCAGCTTGTGTAGTGATGTGCTGTGTTACCCAGCTTGTGTAGTGACGTGCTGTGTTACGCAGCTTGTGTAGTGACGTGCTATGTCACCCAGCTTGTGTAGTGATGTGCTGTGTCACCCAACTTGTGTAGTGATGTGATGTGTTACCCAGCTTGTGTAGTGATGTGATGTGTTACCCAGCTTGTGTAGTGATGTGATGTGTTACCCAGCTTGTGTAGTGACGTGCTGTGTCACCCAGCTTGTGTAGTGATGTGATGTGTCACCCAGCTTGTGTAGTGATGTGATGTGTTACCCAGCTTGTGTAGTGATGTGATGTGTTACCCAGCTTGTGTAGTGATGTGCTGTGTTACCCAGCTTGTGTAGTGATGTGATGTGTTACCCAGCTTGTGTAGTGATGTGATGTGTTACCCAGCTTGTGTAGTGATGTGATGTGTTACCCAGCTTGCATAGTGATGTAATTTTGGGTCATGAATTCTTACAAAATCATTCTGCACCGGAAGTGGCATTCGGAGGAGAAAGGCCTCCTCCTTAAGATATGTGGACTATCTGCTCTAAAGATGCCTGCTGCTTTTCTTTTTAGAAATCTGGTAGCGGAGTGCAAGCCTACCGCTATCAAATCCAGACATAACTCCATAGCTGACAAGAAGTTTATTGAAACAGAAACCGAGCGTATGCTCCTAGAAGGGATTATAAGGCTCACTCCAAGGAAGGCTCAAGTATTATGCCATTTCGGAAGAGAATCACAAGAAGAGAATAGTTATAGATTATTCCCAAACTATAAATCAGTTCAAAGAACTTGACGCTTATCTTATGCCACGAATAGATGAGATGGTGAATAAAATTGCTAAGTATAAGGTGTTAGCACACTGGATATGTAGAGTGCATACTATCTAGTAGATATAGGAAGCAAATGGGAAACTTTATGAATTCAATCGCATACCTTTTGGAGTGGAAAATGGAGTGGCTGCTTACGAAAGAGTGATTGATGAAATCCTTAAAAAGGAGGGAGTGAAGGGCACTTTTGCTTATGTGGATAATGTAGCAGTGTGTGGTGAGACTGAAGAGGAACACGATTAAAACCTGACGCATCTTTTGGATGTGGCTAAGGATTATAACTTGACCATCAGTTCCGGCAAGTGTGACTTTAGAGTCCAAGTCATAAATCTTCTTGGGTGCTTGATAAAGGAGTGAGCGATCAGACCCAACCTTGAGCGCCCTCAGCCACTGTTAAATCTTCCACTCCCTTAAGGCTACTGCTTCCCTAGAGAAATCAATGAGGATATGTACACATTACTCCCGATGGATACCTAATTTTACTGAGAAGATCCGTCCTTTCTTGCACGCTAATAGATTTCCTCTGTCTACTGATGCAGCTTTTGAGAACTTAAGGAAAGACGTTGCGGATTCGGTGCTACAAGCTATTGACCCTATATCTCCTTTCACCATGGAAACCGATGCTTCAGACAATGTTATAGCTGCTACAGTAACTCAGAATGGTCGTCCTGTGGTATTCTTCTCTCGTACTCTTTCCAATAGCGAACAGAAACATTCTTCTGTAGAGAAAAAAGCATATGTCATAGTAGAAACCCTTAGGAAGTGGAAACACTATCTTGTAGGACATAATCTTAAGTTAATTACAGATCAGCGGAGTGTGATGTTTATGTTTGACACTAAATCTGCTAGCAGTATTAGAGATGACAAGATAGAAAGATGGCGCATTGAACTCACGTGTTATCACTATGATATTGTGTACCGCCGAGGTAAAGAAAATATATCTATTGATGCATTCTCACGTGTGTGTGTGTGTGTGTGTGTGTGTGTGTGTGTGTGTGTGTGTGTGTGTGTGTGTGTGTGTGTGTGTCTGTGTGCGTGTGTGTATGTGTGTGTGTGTGGTGCTACTACTACAGATAAACTCAGGGAACTACATGAAAACCTCTTGCCACCCTGGAGTGTCTCGAATGGTGTATTTTGTCCGTGGTCGGAATCTGCCTTACTCCATCGATGATGTGAAGAGAATCACTGCCTCTTGTCAAGTATGTTCTGAGCTCAAACTACACGTCTACAAGTCGGACTTTGGCCAATTGATTAAGGCAAACTAGCCTTACGAAAGGCTGACCTTGGATTTCAAAGGCCCACTTCCATCACAATCAAGGAACAAATATATGCTCACTAATATAGATGAATTCTTGAGGTTTCTATTTGCCTTCCATTACTCTGACATGATTACCAGGACTGTTACCAGATGTTTGATGTTTGCCATGTTTCAGGTAGTTACCAGTCGTAATACTCCCTTCAACCCTAGGGGCAATGGACAGGTCGAAAGGTATAATGGAGTTATATGGTAGACCGTAATGGTGGCTCTCAGAACAGAGAACCTTGATGTATCTCACTGGGAGACGATTCTCCCAGATGCACTCCATTCCATCCGATCATTGTTGTGCACTTCTACTAACTGTACACAGCACGAGCGTTTCTTCCAGCATTATAAGAGATCCACGACAGGTCGAGCATTACCTACATGGCTCATTCATAAAGGCCCGGCTCTCTCAAGACGGCAAGTGCGGCATAGCAAGGACGATCCCCTGGTGGACGAGATTGAAATAATGGAAGCGAATCCTGAGTATGCCCTTGTCAAACCTGCAGATGGCAGAGTAACTACTCTCTCATTAAGGCATCTTACACCCTGGCTGGTGACAGATGTGACGGTGTGGATGCTATTTTTTCTATGTCTTTCTCTCTCTCTCTCTCTCTCTCTCTCTCTCTCTCTCTCTCTCTCTCTCTCTCTCTCTCTCTCTCTCTCTCTCTCTCTCTCATATATATATATATATATATATATATATATATATATATATATATATACATATATATTCTTATTCTTTATTTTGCTTTGTCGCTGTCTCCCGCGTTTGCGAGGTAGCGCAAGGAAACAGACGAAAGAAATGGCCCAACCCACCCACATACACATGTATATACATACGTCCACACACGCACATATACATGCATATACATCTCAACGTATACATATATATATACACACACAAACATATACACATATACACAAGTAGATAATTTATACTGTCTGCCTTTATTCATTCCCATCGCAACCCCGCCACATAAAGAAATATCAACCCCCTCCCCGCCGCATGTGCGCGAGGTAGCGCTAGGAAAAAACAACAAATGCCACATTCGTTCACACTCAGTCTGTAACTGTCATGTATAATACACCGAAACCACAGCTCCCTTTCCACATCCAGGCCCCTCCAGACGCTTCACATGCCCTGGTTCAATCCATTGACAGCACGTCGACCCCGGTATACCATATCGTTGCAATTCACTCTATTCCTTGCACGCCTTTCACCCTTCTGCATGTTCAGGCCCCGATCACTCAAAATCTTTTTCACTCCATCTTTCCACATCCATTTTGGTCTCCCACTTCTCCTAGTTCCCTCCACCTCTGACACATATATCCTCTTTTTCAACCTTTCCTCAATCATTCTCTCCATGTGACCAAACCATTTCAAAACACCCTCTTCTGCTCTCTCAGCCACACTCTTTCTATTACCATACATCTCTCTTACCCTTTCATTACTTACTCGATCAAACCACCTCACACCACATATTGTCCACAAACATCTCATTTCCAGCACATCCACCCTCCTCCCAACAATTCTGTCTATAGCCCATGCCTCGCAACCATATATCATTGCTGGAACCACTATTCCTTCAAACATACAAATTTGCTTTCCAAGATAACGTTCTCGACTTCCACACATTCTTCAACGCTCCCAGCACTTTCGCCCCCTCCCCCACCCTATGATTCAATTCCGCTTCCATGGCTCTATCTGCTGCCAGATCCACTCCCAGATATCTAAAACACTTCACTCCTACAGTTTTTCTCCATTCAAATTTACCTCCCAATTGACTTGTCCCTCAACTCTACTGTACCTAATAACCTTGCTCTTATTCATATTTCCTCTCAGCTTTCTTCTTTCACACACTTTACCAAACTCAGTCACCAGCTTCTGCAGTTTCTCAGACGAATCAGCCACCAGCGCTGTATCATCAGCGAACAACAACTGACTCACTTCCCAAGCTCTCTCATCCACAACAGACTGCATACTTGCCCCTCATTCAAATACTCTTGCATTCACCTCCCTAACAACCCCGTCCATAAACAAATTAAACAACCATGGAGACATCACACTCACCTGTCGCAAACTAACATTCACTGAGAACTAATCACTTTCCTCTCTTCCTACACGTACACATGCCTTACATCCTCGATAAAAGCTTTTCACTGCTTCTAACAACTTGCCTCCCACACCATATATTCTTAATACCTTCCACAGAGCATCTCTATCAACTCTATCATATGCCTTCTCCAGATCCATAAATGCTACATACAAATCGATTTGCTTTTCTATGTATTTCTCACATACATTCTTCAAAGCAAACACCTGATCCATACATCCTCTACCACTTCTGAAACCACACTCCTCATCCCCAATCTGATGCTCTGTACATGCCTTCACCCTCTCAATCAATACCCTCCCATATAATTTCCCAGGAATACTCAACAAACTTATTCCTCTGTAATTTGAGCACTCACTCTTATCCCCTTTGCCTTTGTACAATGGCACTATGCAAGTATTCTGCAGATCCTCAGGCACCTCACCATGAGTCATACATACATTAAATGATCTTACCAACCAGTCAACTATACAGTCACCTCCTTTTCTAATAAATTCCACTGCAATACCATCCAAACCCGCTGCCTTGCCGGCTTTCGTCTTCCGTAAAGCTTTTACTACCGCTTATCTGTTTGCCAAATCATTCTCCGTAACCCTCTAACTTTGCACACCACCTCGACCAAAACACCCTATATCTGCCACTCTATCATCAAACATTCAACAAACCTTCAAAATACTCACTCCATCTCCTCACATCACCACTACTTGTTATCACCTCCCCATTTGCTCACTTCAGTGATATTCCCATTTATTCCCTTCTCTTACGCATTTTATTTCCCTCCTTCCAAAACATCTTTTTATTCTCCCTAAAATTGAATGATACTCTCTCACCCCAACTCTCATTTGCCCTCTTTTTCACCTCTTGCACCTTTCTCTTGACCTCCTGCCTCTTTCTTTTATACATCTCCCACTCATTTGCATTATTTACCTGCAAAAATCGTCGAAATACCTCTCTCTTCTCTTTCACTAATAATCTTACTTCTTCATCCCACCACTCACTACCCTTTCTAATCTGCCCACATCCCACGCTTCTCATGCCACAAGCATCTTTTGCACAGGCCATTACTGCTTCCCTAAATATATCCCATTCCTCCCCCACTCCCCTTACGTCCTTTGTTCTCACCTTTTTCCATTCCGTACTCAGTCTCTCCTGGTACTTCCTCACACAAGTCTCCTTCCCAAGCTCACTTACTCTCACCATTCTCTTCACCCCAACATTCTCTCTTCTTTTCTGAAATCCTCTACAAATCTTCACCTTCTCCTCCACAAGATAATGATCAGACATCCCTCCAGTTGCACCTCTCAGCACATTAACATCCAAAAGTCTCTCTTTCGCGCGCCTATTAATCAGCACGTAATCCAATAACGCTCTCTGGCCATCTCTCCTACTTACATACGTATACTTATGTATATCACTCTTTTTAAACCAGGTATTCCCAATCATCAGTCCTTTTTCAGCACATATATCTCCAAGCTCTTCACCATTTCCATTTACAACACTGAACACCCCATGTACACCAATCATTCTCTCAACTGCCACATTACTCACCTTTGCATTCAAATCACCCATCACTATAACCCGGTCTCGTGCATCAAAACTACTAACATACTCACTCAGCTGCTCCCAAAACACTTGCCTCTCATGATCTTTCTTCTCATGCCCAGGTGCATATGCAACAATAATTATTCATCTCTCTCCATCCACTTTCAGTTTTACCCATATCAATCTCTTTCTTATACTCTATCACTTACTCCTACCACTCCTGTTTCAGGAGTAGTGCTACTCCTTCCCTTGCTCTCGTCTCCTCACTAACCCCTGACTTTAATCCCAAGACATTCCTAAACCACTCTTCCCCTTTACCCTTGAGCTTCGTTTCACTGAGCGAAAACATCCAGGTTCCTTTCCTCAAACATACTACCTATCTCTCCTTTTTTCTCATCTTGGTTACATACACACACATTTAGACACCCCAATTTGAGCCTTCGATGAGGATGAGCACTCCCCGCATGACTCCTTCTGTTTCCCCTTTCAGAAAGTAAGAATACAAGGACGGGAGGGTTTCTAGCACCCTGCTCCCGTTCCTTTTAGTCGCCTTCTACGACAGGTGAGGAATGCGTGGGATGTATTCTTATTTATATATATATATATATATATATATATATATATATATATATATATATATATATATATATATATATATATATATATATATATATATATATATATATATATATATATATATATATATTGGAAAGGATCACAATTTTGCGCGTGATCAAGATATTCCTATGAGTCCACGGGGAAAATGAAACAAGAAAAGTTCCCAAGTGCACTTTCGTGTATTATACACATCATCAGGAGAGACACAAGAGAGAAATATAACAGTCAGTTGATATACATCGAAGAGACGAAGCTAGGACGCCATTTGGTAAACATGTGATAGGTCCAAAACATAGCTCTGTTGGACAATCACATGTTTACCAAATGGCGTCCTAGCTTCGTCTCTTCGATGTATATTAACTGATTCTTATATTTCTCTCTTGTGTCTCCCCTGATGATGTGATTATTACACGAAAGTGCACTTGGGAACTTTTCGTGTTTCATTTTCATATATATATATATATATATATATATATATATATATATATATATATATATATATATATATGTATATATATATATATATATATATATATATATATATATATATATATATATATATATATATATATATACATATATATATATATATATATATATATATATATATATATATATATATATATATATATATATATATATATAGGAAAGGATCACAATTTTGCGCGTGATCAAGATATTCCTATGAGTCCACGGGGAAAATGAAACAAGAAAAGTTCCCAAGAGAGAGAGAGAGAGAGAGAGAGAGAGAGAGAGAGAGAGAGCTCAAATCGGTACCTGAAGATGCTGGAGGCTTATGGCTGTGGGTCCAGATTCACTCGAAGATGGTATGTATTGGGACACTTTGTCCACTTCGTCATTTGCCCACTTGTTCACCAGACCTAGCTCAGTCAGTCGGATCAAACTGGAGCATGGGAAAAAAGGGGGCGGTAAGGAGACAGTTATTTATTGACAAATAATCTATATTTCATTATCTTACACTTACGAATAGAAGATAGTCTTCTTGTAGACATGAAATACCTGTAAATAGCCATCTTCATCTAATGCAATCCAATTATCATTCTGCCAGATCTGTATTCGTTTATGTTTTATCTTCATAAAAAAAAATCTCAAAGGTTCTGAACTGATTGTCTTCAATCTTTTGGCCTTCGAGGTAAATTACCAGCAGAATTTCCGAAAAGTGTCAATTAAACTAGAATAATAAGAAAATGGTTCTTGGGTCTTTTATTCAAATTTTTTTTTCCGAGCAAACCTGGCATTAAATTTTCTTAAGAATAACATCTCATAGCTAAAGGAAGGATGGAAGTAGAAAAATTACAAAGTATTCATGGGTGATGCTTGCAGGAGAGTATAAACCTCCTTAGGTACAAAAACATTTTGCTCTACTTATAATGCTACTTAAAATGGTGAACAGATTATAAAGTGCATAGTAGAGTTAAGGAGGCTGATTCAGAGGGTTGCTCAAGCAGCACCAAGTTGCCATCTCAAAACCAATCGTCAAAACAATGAATGTTGTCACTGTACACTTCTATATTCATGCATTGTTGTAGATAACCGACGTTCACAATGTTAAACAAACTTTAAAAAGCAATGTAAGTTTTGTGTGATGATATTGTCTCCGAAACTGTCGTGTCTGAACAATTGGCAATTACTTCATAACACAGTAATAGCAGCGGATAATCATAACCCTTGTCAATCCTATTTCCAGTGTTTTATACACGTATACACAGCCCAGCTCTGAGCACAAAACTGCCATTACTCTGGTCCCCACTACCTCCCACTTAATGATCGCCTTCATACACACAAGAGTCGTTGGTAATAAAGTATTGGTGAGGAGTTGAATCCTTACATACGTAATACCCTCCATCTAATCTAATATAATCAAATACGTAATTACTTAGACTGGCAAATCCAGAAATGACAGATTCTGGCTCATTATTCAATACTGTGCAGAGTTGCAATGTCAACATATCAGAATCTAAAATCAATTGTCAAGTGAGTTAATGCATAGGGCCAGGTGAACAGTCGACTGTTGGAAACTTGATCTGTAACACATGGGGTGACAGTGTTATAGCATTGCCAACCAAAGCCTGTGACGTCAACGTAATTGAGAACGAGTGGGTAATGATGGAGAGAACATGGGGTACACAAGATGAACGAAACAGCAGCTGTAGTGAATCATACCACTGCCGAATGGGAAAATTTAGAATGTCTGCCAGACAATTTGCGACGTCTGGTTGATTCAGTTCCAGACTGGCTGAATACAATGATTGAGGCAAATAGGGGATAGGGAAGATAGTTATCGTTTGGTCCGTCTGTAATATCATTAACTGGATGTTCAGAGAAAGATAATGAGAAAATCGATACTGTTGGTTTCGTTGGGTGCATGACTGAACATGTGATGCAGTTCATGGTAAACTGTGTATACCATCTATTAACTGCTATTTTCTATGTCGACTATTATATTGCTATTCGTATGATCCGTTCTAATGTTTCTTTTGAATACTTTACAGGTTTTAATATAAAGTTGTCATTAGTAGTATTTACATGACAAATTCATTTTTTTCTTTCTTTCATACTATTCGCCATTTCCCGCATTAGCGATGTAGCGTTAAGAACAGAGGACGGGGCCTTAGAGGGAATATCCTCACTTTGCCCCCTTCTCTGTTCCTTCTTTTGGAAAATTAAAAAAAAAAAAAACAAGAGGGGAGGATTTCCAGCCCCCCCGCTCCCTTCCCTTTTAGTCGCCTTCTACGACACGCAGGGAATACATGGGATGTATTCTTTCTCCCCTATCCCCAGGGATGAAATCTATTATTGGTATGAATAATATTTGCTTTACATATTTTTTTCAATTCATACATGTTTGCATAACAGTGTTAGACATTATTGGATATAGTCATCACAACATTTGAGTTATTTATGATCACTGTAATGTTGTATTTATCAATATCTACAACAAAATAAATATATTAATTTGTTTTACTGTTGTTTCGGTTCAATACTTTGTTTACATGTTTACGTGCCACATGATTTCAATATGTCGACAGGTCTCTGGACACTAGACAACCCACACATGACCATACAAGGTGAAACTGCAGGAATTGTGTTCACTTAGGACATGATTGACCGTAATAAATGTTTACGCAAGTTATGTGTCATGTCATATAGTTTTCAAAAGTGCCTTTGTATGAATGACAGCATATGAAGGTTAAATTCTCACCACAGAGAAAGAGTGGAGGAGGAGAGAGGTAAAGAGGTGAAGACTAGAGGGAGGGAGGGGGTCAAGTGTTTAGTTGAGGTTAAAGCCATTTAAGCCATAGCTAGGGCGTATATGCCCACACCTGTTGGCCACTATCAAACAAAAATCACTGTTGATAAAACAGTGTTAATGATGCAATGAAGGGCGTCACAATATATGATATGATGTATAGAGCTGCATAATGTGAAACATAAACATTTTTCAGTGCAAATTATTTCATGCACTATCAAATAAATTTGCAAAAATAACGAGTTTTTCTAAAAGGTGAAAGTCAGTATTCCATCTTGTATCGACTGTACACAAAATGCAATTATTTGCAGTCATACTAGTTCAAGTATGGATTCTCGTGTCGATGTTTTTACACTAGCACCGGTATCTCAAATCAAAAGCATAGGAGCGATATCTAACAACCTGACTTCTCTGGCTTAAAAGAATCTGATTTAGAGAGATCTTATTGTAGTAGAGTATAACCTCAGGTTATGTTATGTGAGTAGATTTGATACAAAGATTTAATACAGAGATTCATAGGGCACTGACATCCTGCTGAAGATGTCCTTGAAGGGTGAGCCACTACTGCAGGCGATGCCGTAACCCTGAGGAAGGAAAGTCTCACGAGCCATGTAGAACTTTTGTCGTCCCCGCTGAGTGGCCTTCATTCTGGAGTTGAGTTCAGCATTGATCAACACATACTTGTGATTAAGGACCTGCCAAGAGGAGATATTGTCGATATATAATTGATAATTGGTATCAATTAAAAGATGATAAGGCTTTTTACAGTGTCACACATCATAGTATGTTAAATACAGGCTATACACAAGACACAAAACAAAATTCTAAAAATCACAGCCAATATCAAATTATAGAGTTTTAGCTCTCATATGCTTTACAGTCGTCTGTTATATATTGACAAAAATATAGAAAAACCAAAACTTTACTAAAGTATCAAGAATTGAAGAGAAAAGGTATTGCAAGTGCAACATTTTTCTTGCGCTATGTACGGCATAAGTCAAAATAGTTCTTACCACAGCACTAACGAATATACGCTTCCTTTTTCAAGTAGCACTGAAGTATGTTATGAAGTATGTATGCATTCCGCCAATCCTCAGGCACTTCACCATGAACCATACGTGCAGTGAATATCCCCACCAACCATCAACAACACAGTCACCCCCTTTTTAATGATTCCACTGCATTACCATCCAAGGCTTTCACCTTCCGAAAAGCTTTCACTACCTCTTCTCTGTTTACAGAACCATTCTCCCTGACCCTCTCACTTCGCACATCACCTCGACAAAACCACCCTATATCTGCCACTCTATCATCAAACACATTCTACAAACCTTCAAATACTCACTCCATCTCACTTCACCACTACTTGTTATTACCACCGCATTAGCCCCCTTCACCGATGTTCCCATTTGTTCTCTTGTTCTTATTCTCCCTAAAATTCAGTGATACTCTCTCACCTCAACTCTCATTTGCACTCTTTTTCACCTCTTGCACCTTTCTCTTGACCTCATACCGCGTTCTTTTATACATCTCTCAGTCATTTGCACTATTTCCCTGCAAAAATCGTCCAAACGCCTCTCTCTTCTCTTTCACTAACAATCTTACTTTTTCATCCCATCATTCACTACCCTTTCTAATCTGCCCACCTCCCACCTTTCTCATGCCACAAGCATCTTCTGCGCAAGCCATCACTGCTTCCCTAAATACATCCCATTTCTCCAAGACTCCCCTTACGTCATTTCTCCCATCTTTTGCCATTCCGCACTCAATCTCTCCGGGTACTTCCTCATACAATTGTCCTTTCCAAGCTCACTTACTCTCACCGCTTTCTTCACCACAACATTCTTCTTTTCTGAAAACTTCTACAAATCTTCACCTTCGCCTCCACAAGAAAATATGTATATCCAAAAGACTCTTTTTTACCAGCCTATCAATTAACAAGTAATCCAATAACGATCTCTGGCCATCTCTCCTACTTACATACGTATACTTATGTATACATCTCTTTTTAAACCAGGTATTCCCAATTACCAGTCCTTTTTCAGCACACAAATCTACAAGCTCTTCATCATTTCCATTCACAACACTGAACACGCCATGTACACCAATCATACCCTTAACTATCACATTCCTGACCTTCGCATTCAAATATCCCGGTCTCGTTCATCAAAGCTGGTAACACATTTACTCAGCTGCTCCCAAAACACTTGGCTCTAATGATCAACCTTTTCATGACCAAGTGCATAGGCACCAATAATCACCCAACTCTCTCTATCACTTTCAGAATTACCCACATCAATCTAGAGTTTACTTTCTCACACTCTATCATATACTCCCACAACTCTTGCTTCAGAAATAGTGCTACTCCTTCCATTGCTCTTGTCATCTCATCAACCCCTGACTTTATTCCCAAGACATTCCCAAACAACTCTTGACCTTTACCCTTAAGATTCCTTTCACTCAGAGACAAAATATCCAGGTTCCATTCTTCAAACGTGCTACCTATCTCTCCTTTATTATCATCTTGATTATGACCACCACATTTATATATATATATATATATATATATATATATATATATATATATATATATATATATATATATATATATATATATATATATATTATCCCTGGGGATAGGGGATTAAGAATACTTCCCATGTATTCCCTGCGTGTCGAAGAAGGCGACTAAAAGGGGAGGGAGCGGGGGGTTAGAAATCCTCCCATCTCGTTTTTTTTTTTTAATTTTCCAAAAGAAGGAACAGAGGGGGCCAGGTGAGCATATTCCAAAAAAGGCCCAGTCCTCTGTTCTTAACGCTACCTCGCTAACGCGGGAAATGGCAAATAGTTTAAAAGAAAAGAAAAAGAAAATATATATATATATATATATATATATATATATATATATATATATATATATATATATATATATATATATATATTTTTTTTTTTTTCCTTTGTCGCTGTCTCCCGCGTTTACGAGGTAGCGCAAGGATACGGACGAAAGAAATGGCCCAACCCACCCCCATACACATGTATATACATACGTCCACACACGCAAATATACATACCTACACAGCTTTCCATGGTTTACCTCAGACGCTTCACATGCCCTGATTCAATCCATTGACAGCACGTCGACCCCGGTATACCACATCGATCCAATTCACTCTATTCCTTGCACGCCTTTCACCCTCCTGCATGTTCAGGCCCCGATCACTCAAAATCTTTTTCACTCCATCTCTCCACCTCCAATTTGGTCTCCCACTTCTCGTTCTCTCCACCTCCGACACATATATCCTCTTGGTCAATCTTTCCTCACTCATTCTCTACATGTGCCCAAACCACTTCAAAACACCCTCTTCTGCTCTCTCAACCACGCTCTTTTTATTTCCACACATCTCTCTTACCCTTACGTTACTTACTCGATCAAACCACCTCACACCACACATTGTCCTCAAACATCTCATTTCCAGCACATCCATCCTCCTGCGCACAAATCTATCCATAGCCCACGCCTCGCAACCATACAACATTGTTGGAACCACAATTCCTTCAAACATACTTATTTTTGCTTTCCGAGATAATGTTCTCGACTTCCACACATTCTTCAAGGCACCAAGGATTTTCGCTCCCTCCCCCACCCTATGACCCGCTTCCGCTTCCATGGTTCCATCCGCTGCCAGATCCACTCCCAGATATCTAAAACACTTCACTTCCTCCAGTTTTTCTCCATTCAAAGTTACCTCCCAATTGACTTGACCCTCAACCCTACTGTACCTAATAACCTTGTTCTTATTCACATTTACTCTTAACTTTCTTCTTTCACACACTTTACCAAACTCAGTCACCAGCTTCTGTAGTTTCTCACATGAATCAGCCACCAGCGCTGTATCATCAGCGAACAACAACTGACTAACTTCCCAAGCTCTCTCATCCACAACAGACTTCATACTTGCCCCTCTTTCCAAAACTCTTGCATTCACCTCCCTAACAACCCAATCCATAAACAAATTAAACAACCATGGAGACATCACACACCCTTGCCGCAAACCTACATTCACTGAGAACCAATCACTTTCCTCTCTTCCTACACATACACATGCCTTACATCACTGCTTCTAACAACTTGCCTCCCACACCATATATTCTTAATACCTTCCACACAGCATCTCTATCAACTCTATCATATGCCTTCTCCAGATCCATAAATGCTACATACAAATCCATTTGCTTTTGTAAGTATTTCTCACATACATTCTTCAAAGCAAACACCTGATCCACACATCCTCTACCACTTCTGAAACCACACTCCTCTTCCCCAATCTGATGCTCTGTAAATGCCTTCACCCTCTCAATCAATATCCTCCCATATAATTTACCAGGAATACTCAACAAACTTATACCTCTGTAATTTGAGCACTCACTCTTATCCAATTTGCCTTTGTACAATGGCACTATGCACGCATTCCGCCAATCCTCAGGCACCTCACCATAAATCATACATACATTAAATAACCTTACCAACCAGTCAACAATACAGTCACCCCATTTTTTAATAGATTCCACTGTAATACCATCCAAACCTGCTGCCTTGCCAGCTTTCATCTTCCGCAAAGCTTTTACTACCTCTTCTCTGACCAAATCATTTTCCCTAATCCTCTCACTTTGCACACCACCTCGACCAAAAACCCTATATCTGCCACTCTATCATCAAACACAATCAACAAAACCTTCAAAATACTCATTCCATCTCCTCACATCACCACTACTTGTTATCACCTCCCCATTAGCGCCCTTCACTGAAGTTCCCATTTGCTCCCTTGTCTTACGCACTTTATTTACCTCCTTCCAGAACATCTTTTTATTCTCTCTAAAATTTAATGATACTCTCTCACCTCAACTTTCATTTGCCCTCTTTTTCACCTCTTGCACCTTTCTCTTGACCTCCTGTCTCTTTCTTTTATACATCTCCCACTCAATTGCATTTTTTCCCTGCAAAAATCGTCCAAATTATTATGTACAGTAGGGTTGAGGGTCAAGTCAATTGGGAGGTAAGTTTGAATGGAGAAAAACTGGAGGAAGAAAGTGTTTTAGATATCTGGGAGTGGATCTGGCAGCGGATGGAACCATGGAAGCGGAAGTGAATCATAGAGTGGGGGAGGGAGCGAAAATCCTGCGAGACTTGAAGAATGTGTGGAAGTCGAGAACATTATCTCGGAAAGCAAAAATGGGTATGTTTGAAGGAATAGTGGTTCCAACAATGTTGTATGGTTGCGAGGCGTGGGCTATGGATAGAGTTGTGCGCAGGAGGGTGGATGTGCTGGAAATGAGATGTTTGAGGACAATGTGTGGTGTGAGGTGGTTTGATCGAGTAAGTAATGTAAGGGTAAGAAAGATGTGTGGAAATAAAAAGAGCGTGGTTGAGAGAGCAGAAGAGGGTGTTTTGAAATGGTTTGGGCACATGGAGAGAATGAGTGAGGAAAGATTGACCAAGAGGATGTATGTGTCGGAGGTGGAGGGAACGAGGAGAAGTGGGAGACCAAATTGGAGGTGGAAAGATGGAGTGAAAAAGATTTTGAGTGATCGGAGCCTGAACATGCAGGAGGGTGAAAGGCGGGCAAAGAATAGAGCGAACTGGATCGATGTGGTATACCGGGGTTGACGTGCTGTCAGTGGATTGAATCAGGGCATGTGAAGCGTCTGGGGTAAACCATGGAAAGTTCTCTGGGGCCTGGATGTGGAAAGGGAGCTGTGGTTTCGGGCATTATTGCATGACAGCTAGAGACTGAGTGTGAACGAATGGGGCCTTTGTTGTCTTTTCCTAGCGCTACCTCGCACACACGAGGGGGGAGGGGGATGGTATTCCATGTGTGGCGAGGTGGCGATGGAAATGAATAAAGGCAGACAGTGTGAATTGTGTACATGGGTATATATGTATGTGTCTGTGTGTGTATATATATGTGTACATTGAGATGTATAGATATGTATATTTGCGTGTGTAGACATGTATGTATATACATGTGTATGGGGGTGGGTTGGGCCATTTCTTTCGTCTGTTTCCTTGCGCTACCTGGCAAACGCGGGAGACAGCGACAAAGCAAAATAGAAATAATAAATATATATATATATATATATATATATATATATATATATATATATATATATATATATATATATATATATATATTCTTTCTTTCATACTATTCGCCATTTCCCGCATTAGCGAGGTAGCGTTGAGAACAGAGGACTGGGCCATTGAGGGAATATCCTCACCTGGGCCCCTTCTCTGTTCCCTCTTTTGGAAAATTAAAAAAAAAAAGTGAGAGGGGAGGATTTCCAGCCCCCCGCTCCCTCCCCTTTTAGTCGCCTTCTACGACACGCAGGGAATACGTGGGAAGTATTCTTTCTCCCCTATCCCCAGGGATATATATATATATATATATATATATATATATATATATATATATATATATATATATATATATATATATATATATATATATATATATATATATCTGTATATATCCCCTATCTCTGGGGATAGGGGAGAAAGAATACTTCCCACGCATTCCTCACGTGTCGTAGAAGGCGACTAAAGGGGACGGGAGTGGGGGGCCAAAAACCCTCCCCTCCTTGTATTTTAACTTTCTAAAAGGGGAAACAGAAGAAGGAGTCACGCGGGGTGTGCTCCTCCTCCTCGAAGGCTCAGATTGGGGTGTCTAAATGTGTGTGGATGTAACTAAGATGAGAAAAAA
This sequence comes from Panulirus ornatus, assembly GCF_036320965.1. NCBI lineage: Eukaryota > Metazoa > Arthropoda > Malacostraca > Decapoda > Palinuridae > Panulirus > Panulirus ornatus. The sequence continues at coordinate 9,343,617 of NC_092255.1, read as the reverse complement.
GGAGAGATAGATAGTATGTTTGAGGAAAGGAACCTGGATGTTTTGGCTCTGAGTGAAACGAAGCTCAAGGGTAAAGGGGAAGAGTGGTTTGGGAATGTCTTGGTAGTAAAGTCAGGGGTTAGTGAGAGGACAAGAGCAAGGGAAAAAGTAGCACTACTCCTGAAACAGGAGTTGTGGGAGTATGTGATAGAGTGTAAGAAAGTAAATTCTAGATTGATATGGGTAAAACTGAAAGTTGATGGAGAGAGGTGGGCGATTATTGGTGTATATGCACCTGGGCATGAGAAGAAAGATCATGAGAGGCAAGTGTTTTGGGAGCAGCTGAATGAGTGTGTTAGTGGTTTTGATGCACAAGATCGGGTTATAGTGATGGGTGATTTGAATGCAAAGGTGAGTAATGTAGCAGTTGAGGGAATAATTGGCATACATGGGGTATTCAGTGTTGTAAATGGAAATGGTGAAGAGCTTGTAGATTTATGTGCTGAAAAAGGACTGGTGATTAGGAATACCTGGTTTAAAAAGCTAGATATACATAAGTATACGTATGTAAGTAGGAGAGATGGCCAGAGAGCGTTATTGGATTACGTGTTAATTGATGGGCGCGCGAATGAGAGACTTTGGGATTTTAATGTGATGAAAGGTGCAACTGGAGGGATGTCTGATCATTATCTTCTGGAGGCGAAGGTGAAGATTTGTGGGGGTTTTCAGAAAACAAGAGAGAATGTTGGGGTGAAGAAAGTGGTGAGACTAAGTGAGCTTGGGAAGGAGACTTGTGTGAGGAACTACCAAGAGAGACTGAATACGGAATGGAAAAAGGTGAAAACAAAGGAGGTAAGGGGAGTGGGGGAGGAATGGGATGTATTTAGAGAAGCAGTGATGGCTTGCGCAAAAGATGCTTGTGGCATGAGAAGCGTGGGAGGTGGGTTGATTAGAAAGGGTAGTGAGTGGTGTGATGAAGAAGTAAGATTATTAGTGAAAGAGAAGAGAGAGGCATTTGGATTATTTTTGCAGGGAAAAAATGAAAATAAGAGGCAGGAGGTCAAGAGAAACGTGCAGCAGGTGAAAAAGAGGGCAAATAAGAGTTGGGGTGAGAGAGTATCATTAAATGTTAGGGAGAATAAAAAGATGTTTTGGAAGGAGGTAAATAATGTGCTTAAGACAAGGGAGCAAATGGGAACTTCAGTGATGAGGGCTACTGGGGAGGTGATAACAAGTAGTAGTGATGTGAGAAGGAGATGGAGTGAGTATTTTGAAGGTTTGTTGAATGTGTTTGATGATAGAGTGGCAGATATAGGGTGTTTTGGTCAAGGTGGTGTGCAAAGTGAGAGGGTTAGGGAAAATGATTTGGTAAACAGAGAAGAGCTTTGCGGAAGATGAAAGCCGGCAAGGCAGCGGGTTTGGATGGTATTGCAGAGGAATTTATTAAAAAAGGGGGTGACTGTATTGTTGACTGGTTGGTAAGGGTATTCAACGTATGTATGATTTATGGTGAGGTGCCTGAGGATTGCTGGAATGCTTGCATAGTGCCATTGCACATAGGCAAAGGGGATAAGAGTGAGTGCTCACATTACGGAGGCATAAGCTTGTTGAGTATTCCTGGTAAATTATATGAGAGGGTATTGACTGAGACGGTGAAGACATGTACAAAGCATCAGATTGGGGTAGAGAAAGGTGTTTTGAAATGGTTTGGGCACATGGAAAGAATGAGTGAGGAAAGATTGACCAAGAGGATATATGTGTCGGAGGTGGAGAGAACGAGAAGTGGGAGACCAAATTGGAGGTGGAGAGATGGAGTGAAAAAGATTTTGAGTGATCGGGGCCTGAACATGCAGGAGGGTGAAAGGCGTGCAAGGAATAGAGTGAATTGGATCGATGTGGTATACCGGGGTCGACGTGCTGTCAATGGATTGAATCAGGGCATGTGAAGCGTCTGAGGTAAACCATGGAAAGTTCTGTGGGGCCTGGATGCGGAAACGGAGCTGTGGTTTCGGGCATTATTGCATGACAGCTAGAGACTGAGTGTGAACGAATGGGGCCATTGTTGTCTTTTCCTAGCGCTACCTCGCACACATGAGGGGGGGGAGGGGGATTGTATTCCATGTGTGGCGAGGTGGCGATGGAATGAATAAAGGCAGACAGTGTGAATTGTTTCCATGTGTATATATGTAGGTGTCTGTGTGTGTATATATATGTGTACATTGAGATGTATGGGTATTTACATTTGCGCGTGTGGACGTGTATGTATATACATGTGTATGGGGGTGGGTTGGGCCATTTCTTTCGTCTGTTTCCTTGCGCTACCTCGCATACGCGGGAGACAGCGACAAAGCAAAATGAATAAGTATATAAACCATGGAGACATCACACTCCCCTGCCGCAAACCTACAGTCACTGAGAACCAATCACTTTCCTCTCTTACTACACGTACACATGCCTTACATCCTCGATAAAAGCTTTTCACTGCTTCTAAAAACTTGCCTCCCACACCATATATTCTAAGTACCTTCCACAGAGCATCTCTATCAACTCTATCATATGCCTTCTCCAGATCCATAAATGCTACATACAAATCCATTTGCTTTTCTAAGTATTTCTCACATACATTCTTCAAAGCAAACACCTGATCCACACATCCTCTACCGCTTCTGAAACCACACTGTTCTTCCCCAATCTGATGCTCTGTACATGCCTTCACCCTCTCAATCAATATCCTCCCATATAATTTACCAGGAATACTCAACAAACTTATACCTCTGAAATTTGAGCACTCACTCTTATCCCCTTTGCCTTTGTACAATGGCACTATGCAAGCATTCCGCCAATCCTCAGGCACCTCACCATGAGTCATACATACATTAAAAAACCTTACCAACCAGTCAACAATACAGTCACCCCCTTTTTTAATAAATTGCACTGCAATACCATCCAAAGCTGCTGCCTTGCCGGCTTTCATCTTCCGCAAACTTTTACTACCTTTTCTCTGTTTACCAAATCATTTTCCCTAACCCTCTCACTTTGCACACCACCTTGACCAAAACACCCTATATCTGCCACTCTGTCATCAAACACATTCAACAAACCTTCAAAATACTCACTCCATCTCCTTCTCACATCACCACTACTTGTTATCACCTCCCCATTTGCCCCCTTCACTGAAGTTCCCATTTTCTCCCTTGTCTTATGCACTTTATTTACCTCCTTCCAAAACATCTTTTTTATTCTCCCTAAAATTTAATGATACTCTCTCACCCCAACTCTCATTTGCCCTCTTTTTCACCTCTTGCACCTTTCTCTTGACCTCCTGTCTCTTTCTTTTATACATCTCCCACTCATTTTCATTTTTCCCTGCAAAAATCGTCCAAATGCCTCTCTCTTCTCTTTCACTAATAATCTTACTTCTTCATCCCACCAATCACTACCCTTTCTAATCAACCCACCTCCCACGCTTCTCATGCCACAAGCATCTTTTGTGCAAGCCATCACTGCTTCCCTAAATACATCCCATTTCTCCCCCACTCCCCTTACCTCCTTTGTTCTCACCTTTTTCCATTCTGCACTTAGTCTCTCCCGGTACTTCCTCACACAAGTCTCCTTCCCAAGCTCACTTACTCTCACCACCCTCTTATATATATATATATATATATATATATATATATATATATATATATATATAACGGTGAGCGTTCGAACTGCAGTTTGTTGAGTGTGCCGGGTAAGTTGTATGGGAGAGTTGTGATTGAGAGGGTGAAGGCATGGACAGAACATCTGGCAGGGGAGGAAGATCGCGGTGTCAAGAGTGGTAGAGGATGTGTGGATCAGGTGTTTGCTTTAAAGAATGTTTGTGATAGATACTTTGAGAAACAGAAGGATTTATATATGGCATTAATGGATTTGAAGAAAGCGTATGAGAGGGCAGACCCTGTGGAAGGAATTTCGCATATATGGTGAGGGAGCAGAGCTATTAAAAGCAGAGATTCTTTTTATTTTTTATCAAGATTGTAAGGCTTGTATACGATTAGGGAGAGAGGAGAGTGAGTGGTGCCACGTTAACGCTGGTCTGCGGTAGGGGTGTGTGATGTCACCATGGCTGTTTGAATTGTTTGTGGATTAGGTGTTGATGGAGGTAGATGCAAAGGGTTTTTGAGAGAGAGAGAGAGAGAGAGAGAGAGAGAGAGAGAGAGAGAGAGAGAGAGAGAGAGAGAGAGAGAGAGAGAGAGAGAGAGAGAGAGGGGGGGGGGGGAGTATGCAGTTGATAGAGGGTAAGATTGGCCTGGGAAGTGAGTCGGCTGTTTGCTGATGGCACAGCACTCGGGGTAGATTGGAGTGAGAACATTCACAAGTTGGTGAATGAGTTTTGGAGAGTGTGTGAAAGGAAGAAGTTGAGAGTAAATGTGAATAAAAACAAGGTTAGAAGGTAATGAAGAGACAGGTTGGGTGGATGTGTTTGAATGGAGAGAATTTGTAGGAAGTAAAGTAGTTTATATCCTTAGGAGTGGACGAGCAGCGTATTGAACCATGTAATTGCCATAGGATGTTTGAGGAGATGAAGGTTCTAGAAGCATTAAAGTATGTGTGGAATGATAGGTTGTTCACTGAGAGGGCGAAAATGGGTATGTTAAAAGGTATAGTAGTCCGAACGGTGTTGTATGGAGGCGAGGAAAAGAAATGTTTAAGGACAGTATGTGGTGTGCGGTGGTTTGATCGAGTAAGTGATGAAAGGGTAATGGAGAGGTCTGGTAATAAGCAGTCAGATTGAGAGAGCAGAAGAGGGTGTGCTGAAATGGTTTGGACATGTGGAAAGAATGAGAGAGAAGAGGTTGACAAAAAGGATGTATTTGTGAGAGGTGGTGAAGTCAAGGAGAAGAGGTTGACCAAATTGGAGAAGGAAGAAGTGAGTGAAAAAAGATGAGTGCCTAGGGCCTGAACATACAGGAGGATAGAGTGCATTGGAACGATGTGGTATATAAGGGGCGACATGCTGTCAGTGGACTGAACCAGGGTATATAAAGTGAGTGGGCGAAACACTGAAAGGGCCTGAAAAGCCTTTTTGTGAATAGAAGTTGTGGTTTCGGTGCATTGCACATGACGGCTAGATAATGGTTGTGATTACGGCCTTTCTTCGTCTCTACCCAGCGCTACCTCTTTAACGCGGGAAATGGCGGACAAGTATGATTATATCTACAGGGTGTCCCAAAAAAATGTGCTGGCTTTTTAGCACCCTACAACTCTCTGATTTTTTTCTTTTTTCAGGGTCAGTTGGATCTGGAAAAAAAAGTCAGTGAGTTGTAGGGTGTCGGGGGGCGGGTGCATTTTTTTGGGGACAGCATGTATTTATCCACATAAGTGCCCACATACGCACATATACATACATATCAACATATGTGAGTACATTTTTGGGGGGCACCCTGTGTGTACATATATATATATATATATATATATATATATATATATATATATATATATATATATATATATATATATATATATATATATATATATATATATATATATATTTTTTTTCTTTTTTTTTATACCTCGTCGCTGTCTCCCGCGTTTGCGAGGTAGCGCAAGGAAACAGACGAAAGAAATGGCCCAACCCCCCCATACACATGTACATACACACGTCCACACAAGCAAATATACATACCTACACAGCTTTCCATGGTTTACCCCGGACGCTTCACATGCCTTGATTCAATCCACTGACAGCACGTCAACCCCTGTATACCACATCGCTCCAATTCACTCTATTCCTTGCCCTCCTTTCACCCTCCTGCATGTTCAGGCCCCGATCACACAAAATCCTTTTCACTCCATCTTTCCACCTCCAATTTGGTCTCCCTCTTCTCCTCGTTCCCTCCACCTCCGACACATATATCCTCTTGGTCAATCTTTCCTCACTCATTCTCTCCATGTGCCCAAACCATTTCAAAACACCCTCTTCTGCTCTCTCAACCACGCTCTTTTTATTTCCACACATCTCTCTTACCCTTACGATACTTACTCGATCAAACCACCTCACACCACACATTGTCCTCAAACATCTCATTTCCAGCACATCCATCCTCCTGAGCACAACTCTATCCATAGCCCACGCCTCGCAACCATATATATATATATATATATATATATATATATATATATATATATATATATATATAGATCCCTGGGGATAGGGGAGAAAGAATACTTCCAACGTATTCCCTGCGTGTCGTAGAAGGCGACTAAAAGGGGAGGGAGCGTGGGGCTGGAAACCCTCCTCTCTCTTTTTTTTTTTTTCTTTTTTAAATTTTCCAAAAAAAAAAAAAAAAGGAACAGAGAAGGGGCCAGGTGAGGATATTCCCTCAAAGACCCAGTCCTCTGTTCTTAACGCTACCTCGCTATCGCGGAAAATGGCGAATAGTATGAAAAAAAAAGAAAATATATATATATATATATATATATATATATATATATATATATATATATATATATATATATATATATATATATATATATATATATATACCTCGCAAACGCGGAAGACAGCGACAAAGCAAAAAAAAAAAAATATATATATATATATATATATATATATATATATATATATATATATATATATATATATATATATATATATATATATATATATATATATATATATTCCTATGAGTCCACGGGAAAATGAAACACGATAAGTTCCCAAGTGCACTTTCGTGTAATAATCACATCATCAGGGGAGACACAAGAGAGAAATATAACAGTCAGTTGATATACATCGAAGAGACGAAGCTAGGACGCCATTTGGTAAACATGTGATTGTCCAAAACATACAACAAGCGTTCATAAGCTTATCATTCTACGAATTTATCGAAAATAAAGTTATCTAATTTGTACAGACCATCACTAATATTAAGATTATAATTCTTTGTGTATTTCCTAATAGAAGATTCAATGATATTTCTCTTGGTAATAGAGTTAGACTTAGTAACTGAGATGGCATTACTCCAGTCAATACAATGATTATAGTTTTTAACGTGATTAAACAAGGCATTTGATTCTTGTCTCGTTCTTATGCTATATCTATGTTGCTTAAGTCTAACAGAAAGATCCTTACCAGTCTGACCAACATAGAATTTATCACAGTTTCCACAAGGAACTTTATAGATGCAACCAAGAGAATTTTCTGGTGAATTCCTGATTAAGATATTCTTTATAGTATTATTGTTGCTAAAGGCAACATTTATATTAAAGGATTTAAGCAACTTGGGAAGCAAAGTGAAATTATTATTAAAAGGGAGAACTAAAAGATTCTTGGTGTCAATGGGAGGTTTTGGTTCAACTCTATAAAATGATTTCTTTGCTAACTTAAGGGATTTATCAATGAAAGATCTAGGGTACTTTAACTTGGATCCAATAGAATATATCTTCTCAAACTCATCATCAATAAACTCTGGACTGGAAATACGTAATCCCCTAAGGAACATAGATTGAAATGATAATTTAACTGTTATGTTGAGATGAGTAATAATGGATATATGAGCATACATTGGTGGGTTTTCTGTATATGCGAAACTTAAACTTGTTTCCTTGTCTATGGATCATGCAATCTAAAATTGGTAACACACCATTATTTTCATTTTCTATTGTAAATTTGATGTAAGGTACTGAACTGTTAAGTAAGGGGAGAAATATTTGAAAATTTTCATTCGTTGGCCAAACACAAAGAACATCATCTACATACCTAAACCAAATTGCATTAGAAGGTAAGATATCCTTTAGTAATTTTGTTTCAAAAAATTCCATGTAAAGATTACTTAGTACAGGTGAAAGAGGGTTACCCATTGCCATACCAAATTTTTGAGCACAATAATCTCCATTAAACTGAAATACACAGTCTTTTATGCACTATTTCATCAGTTCAATGAAATTAGACTTTGAAACAGGTAAATGAATATCATTCAAGACATCAAATATATATTCTAAAAGGTCATCAACTGGAACTTTAGTGAAAAGTGAGGAAACATCAAAGCTAACTAATTTGAAATCAAAATTAACATTGATATTGTTTAGCTTGTTGACTAAATCTACATTGTTCATGATATTAGAATTTGATACCTTACCCACTAAAGGGCTTAATAGAGAAACTAACCATTTTTGAAAATTCATATGTGATGGAGCCTACTGAACTCACTATAGTTCTTGCTGGAAAATTTTGTTTATGTGTTTTGATAAGTCCCTACATATATGGCAGTGAAGTGGACATAGATGACAAACTTTTGATAAGAGAAATGTTACCTTTCAACAACAACTTCATTTCTTTATTGAAATGAGAATTAACTGTTTCTAAGGGATTTTTACTAAGTTTACAATATGTTGTGTTATCATTTAGAAGATCATTCAATTTAGAGAAATTGTTACTTTTGTCTAAAATCACAACAGTGTTAGCCTTATCTGGTTTAGTAATATGTATGTCCTTGTCTTTTTTTAAGGTGTTAATAGCTCTTAAGAATCTTTTAGGGCAATTAGCTCCCACTGGTTTTGAGAAACTGGCATACACTAAACTCTTACAGATATTAATATCATCATTACTTAAATTACTGTATTTTCCTGAATTACAAAAAGACTTTGTGACATCAACACAACTGGTTTCTCTGTTAGAACACACAAAACTTAAACCATAATTGTCAAATGGTCGACCATACAGGTGCAACAAACGTTGAGGTAGGACAGATCTTGGCATCACTTGTTCATCAAGGCATTTCCTAAGGAATTCTAATCGTAACTTCAGTTGGTGAGCCATTTTTCCCGTGGACTCATAGGAATATCTTGATCACGCACAAAATTGTGATCCTTTCCAATATATATATATATATATATATATATATATATATATATATATATATATATATATATATATATATATATATATATATATATATATATATATATATATATATACATATATATATATATATATATATATATATATATATATACATATATATATATATATATATGTATATATATATATATATATATATATTTTTTTTTTTTTTTTTTTTTTTTTTTATACTTTGTCGCTGTCTCCCGCGTTTGCGAGGTAGCGCAAGGAAACAGACGAAAGAAATGGCCCCCCCCCCCCCCATACACATGTACATACACACGTCCACACACGCAAATATACATACCTACACAGCTTTCCATGGTTTACCCCAGACGCTTCACATGCCTTGCTTCAATCCACTGACAGCACGTCAACCCCTGTATACCACATGACTCCAATTCACTCTATTTCTTGCCCTCCTTTCACCCTCCTGCATGTTCAGGCCCCGATCACACAAAATCTTTTTCACTCCATCTTTCCACCTCCAATTTGGTCTCCCTCTTCTCCTCGTTCCCTCCACCTCCGACACATATATCCTCTTGGTCAATCTCTCCTCACTCATTCTCTCCATGTGCCCAAACCATTTCAAAACACCCTCTTCTGCTCTCTCAACCACGCTCTTTTTATTTCCACACATCTCTCTTACCCTTACGTTACTTACTCGATCAAACCACCTCACACCACACATTGTCCTCAAACATCTCATTTCCAGCACATCCATCCTCCTGCGCACATCTCTATCCATAGCCCACGCCTCGCAACCATACAACATTGTTGGAACCACTATTCCCTCAAACATACCCATTTTTGCTTTCCGAGATAATGTTCTCGACTTCCACACATTTTTCAAGGCCCCCAAAATTTTCGCCCCCTCCCCCACCCTATGATCCACTTCCGCTTCCATGGTTCCATCCGCTGACAGATCCACTCCCAGATATCTAAAACACTTCACTTCCTCCAGTTTTTCTCCATTCAAACTCACCTCCCAATTGACTTGACCCTCACCCCTACTGTACCTAATAACCTTGCTCTTATTCACATTTACTCTCAACTTTCTTCTTCCACACACTTTACCAAACTCAGTCACCAGCTTCTGCAGTTTCTCACATGAATCAGCCACCAGCGCTGTATCATCAGCGAACAACAACTGACTCACTTCCCAAGCTCTCTCATCCCCAACAGACTTCATACTTGCCCCTCTTTCCAGGACTCTTGCATTTACCTCCCTTACAACCCCATCCATAAACAAATTAAACAACCATGGAGACATCACACACCCCTGCCGCAAACCTACATTCACTGAGAACCAATCACTTTCCTCTCTTCCTACACGTACACATGCCTTACATCCTCGATAAAAACTTTTCACTGCTTCTAACAATTTGCCTCCCACACCATATATTCTTAATACCTTCCACAGAGCATCTCTATCAACTCTATCATATGCCTTCTCCAGATCCATAAATGCTACATACAAATCCATTTGCTTTTCTAAGTATTTCTCACATACATTCTTCAAAGCAAACACCTGATCCACACATCCTCTACCACTTCTGAAACCGCACTGCTCTTCCCCAATCTGATGCTCTGTACATGCCTTCACCCTCTCAATCAATACCCTCCCATATAATTTACCAGGAATACTCAACAAACTTATACCTCTGTAATTTGAGCACTCACTCTTATCCCCTTTGCCTTTGTACAATGGCACTATGCGCGCATTCCGCCAATCCTCAGGCACCTCACCATGGGTCATACATACATTAAATAACCTTACCAACCAGTCAACAATACAGTCACCCCCTTTCTTAATAAATTCCACTGCAATGCCATCCAAACCTGCTGCCTTGCCGGCTTTCATCTTCCGCAAAGCTTTTACTACCTCTTCTCTGTTTACCAAATCATTTTCCCTAACCCTCTCACTTTGCACACCACCTCGACCAAAACACCCTATATCTGCCACTCTGTCATCAGACACATTCAACAAACCTTCAAAATACTCATTCCATCTCCTTCTCACATCACCGCTACTTGTTATCACCTCCCCATTTACGCCCTTCACTGAAGTTCCCATTTGCTCCCTTGTCTTACGCACCCTATTTACCTCCTTCCAGAACATCTTTTTATTCTCCCTAAAATTTACTGATAGTCTCTCACCCCAACTCTCATTTGCCCTTTTTTTCACCTCTTGCACCTTTCTATATATATATATATATATATATATATATATATATATATATATATATATATATATATATATGTTTCGACTACGAAACAGAAATACCGACGGAGCAACACATATACCATCAGCACGGCTCCCCGCACACGTCCTGCCTGCAAACTTCTTCGCAAACGGAACTACCTTGGCCCACCAGTGATGTTACTACGTTTGTGAATCGGGAACCATTGCAACACAAACCTCGCCAGGTGGTAGAGTTTCCCGCAGTGTATAGAGACAGACTTCCCCAGAACTTTTTAAAGGGGAAGTAAATGTTTACAGTGTGTTACTGGAGTGATAGTTTTCATACATGGTGTTTTGACAAGAAAATAGTGAAATTGGAGAAAAATGTAGCTCAGACATTGAAGCTTATTGATACAGTGGTTAAATTGATGTGAACTGCTATTGACGTTTGTGTAAATAAATTATACATTTCCTTTTGCCATAGCCAGAGGTTGAACCATTATGTGACGTTCTTTTTTTTTCATTCATTTCAAGATAGAAGTTGCAGTTTTCTAAATTGTTTCTTACATTTTTCATATGTATATATATGTATGTGTGTGTGTGTGTATATGTGCGTATGTATGTGTATGTGTGTGTATGTGTATATGTATATACATATGTATATTACCCCTGGGGATAGGGGTGAAAGAATACTTCCCACGTATTCCTCGCGTGTCGTAGAAAGCGACTAGAGGGGACGAGAGCGGGGGGCCAGAAATCCTCCCCTCCTTGTATTAACTTTCTAAAATGGGAAACAGAAGAAGGAGTCACGCGGGGAGTGCTCATCCTCCTCGAAGGCTCAGAGTGGGGTGCCTAAATGTGTGTGGATGTAACCAAGATGTGAAAAAAGGAGAGATAGGTAGTATGTTTGAGGAAAGGAACCTGGATGTTTTGGCTCTGAGTGAAACGAAGCTCAAGGGTAAAGGGGAAGAGTGGTTTGGGAATGTCTGGGGAGTAAAGTCAGGGGTTAGTGAGAGGACAAGAGCAAGGGAAGGAGTAGCAATACTCCTGAAACAGGAGTTGTGGGAGTATGTGATAGAATGTAAGAAAGTAAATTCTCGATTAATATGGGTAAAACTGAAAGTTGATGGAGAGAGGTGGGTGATTATTGGTGCATGTGCACCTGGGCATGAGAAGAAAGATCATGAGAGGCAAGTGTTTTGGGAGCAGCTGAATGAGTGTGTTAGTGGTTTTGATGCACGAGACCGGGTTATAGTGATGGGTGATTTGAATGCAAAGGTGAGTAATGTGGCAGTTGAGGGAATAATTGGTATACATGGGGTGTTCATTGTTGTAAATGGAAATGGTGAAGAGCTTGTAGATTTATGTGCTGAAAAAGGACTGATGATTGGGAATACCTGGTTTAAAAAGCGAGATATACATAAGTATACTTATGTAAGTAGGAGAGATGGCCAGAGAGCGTTATTGGATTACGTGTTAATTGACAGGCGTGCGAAAGAGAGACTTTTGGATGTTAATGTGCTGAGAGGTGCAACTGGAGGGATGTCTGATCATAATCTTGTGGAGGCTAAGGTGAAGATTTGTATGGGTTTTCAGAAAAGAAGAGTGAATGTTGGGGTGAAGAGGGTGGTGAGAGTAAGTGAGCTTGGGAAGGAGACCTGTGTGAGGAAGTACCAGGAGAGACTGAGTACAAAATGGAAAAAGGTAAGAACAATGGAAGTAAGGGGAGTGGGGGAGGAATGGGATGTATTTAGGGAATCAGTGATGGATTGCGCAAAAGATGCTTGTGGCATGAGAAGAGTGGGAGGTGGGTTGGTTAGAAAGGGTAGTGAGTGGTGGGATGAAGAAGTAAGAGTATTAGTGAAAGAGAAGAGAGAGGCATTTGGACGATTTTTGCAGGGAAAAAATGCAATTGAGTGGGAGATGTATAAAAGAAAGAGACAGGAGGTCAAGAGAAAGTTGCAAGAGGTGAAAAAAAGGGCAAATGAGAGTTGGGGTGAGAGAGTATCATTAAATCTTAGGGAGAATAAAAAGATGTTCTGGAAGGAGGTAAATAAAGTGCGTAAGACAAGGGAGCAAATGGGAACTTCAGTGAAGGGCGCAAATGGGGAGGTGATAACAAGTAGTGGTGATGTGAGAAGTGATGTGAGATGGAGTGAGTATTTTGAAGGTTTGTTGAATGTGTTTGATGATAGAGTGGCAGATATAGGGTGTTTTGGTCGAGGTGGTGTGCAAAGTGAGAGGGTTAGGGAAAATGATTTGGTAAAAAGAGAAGAGGTAGTGAAAGCTTTGCGGAAGATGAAAGCCGGCAAGGCAGCAGGTTTGGATGGTAGTGCAGTGGAATTTATTAAAAAAGGGGGTGACTGTATTGTTGACTGGTTGGTAAGGTTATTTAATGTATGTATGACTCATGGTGAGGTGCCTGAGGATTGGCGGAATGCGTGCATAGTGCCATTGTATAAAGGCAAAGGGGATAAGGGTGAGTGCTCAAATTACAGAGGTATAAGTTTGTTGAGTATTCCTGGTAAATTATATGGGAGGGTATTGATTGAGAGGGTGAAGGCATGTACAGAGCATCAGATTGGGGAAGAGCAGTGTGGTTTCAGAAGTGGTAGAGGATGTGTAGATCAGGTGTTTGCTTTGAAGAATGTATGTGAGAAATACTTAGAAAAGCAAATGGATTTGTATGTAGCATTTATGGATCTGGAGAAGGCATATAATAGAGTTGATAGAGATGCTCTGTGGAAGGTATTAAGAATATATGGTGTGGGAGGAAAGTTGTTAGAAGCAGTGAAAAGTTTTTATCGAGGATGTAAGGCATGTGTACGTGTAGGAAGAGAGGAAAGTGATTGGTTCTCAGTGAATGTAGGTTTGCGGCAGGGGTGTGTGATGTCTCCATGGTTGCTTAATTTGTTTATGGATGGGGTTGTTAGGGAGGTAAATGCAAGAGTTTTGGAAAGAGGGGCAAGTATGAAGTCAGTTGGGGATGAGAGAGCTTGGGAAGTGAGTCAGTTGTTGTTCGCTGATGATACAGCGCTGGTGGCTGATTCATGTGAGAAATTGCAGAAGCTGGTGACTGAGTTTGGTAAAGTGTGTGGAAGAAGAAAGTTAAGAGTAAATGTGAATAAGAGCAAGGTTATTAGGTACAGTAGGGTTGAGGGTCAATTCAATTGGGAGGTGAGTTTGAATGGAGAAAAACTGGAGGAAGTGAAGCGTTTTAGATATCTGGGAGTGGATCTGGCAGCGGATGGAACCATGGAAGCGGAAGTGGATCATAGGGTGGGGGAGGGGGCGAAAATTCTGGGGGCCTTGAAGAATGTGTGGAAGTCGAGAACATTATCTCGGAAAGCAAAAATGGGTATGTTTGAAGGAATAGTGGTTCCAACAATGTTGTATGGTTGCGAGGCGTGGGTTATGGATAGAGTTGTGCGCAGGAGGATGGATGTGCTGGAAATGAGATGTTTGAGGACAATGTGTGGTGTGAGGTGGTTTGATCGAGTGAGTAACGTAAGGGTAAGAGAGATGTGTGGAAATAAAAAGAGCGTAGTTGAGAGAGCAGAAGAGGGTGTTTTGAAGTGGTTTGGGCACATGGAGAGAATGAGTGAGGAAAGATTGACCAAGAGGATATATGTGTCGGAGGTGGAGGGAACGAGGAGAAGAGGGAGACCAAATTGGAGGTGGAAAGATGGAGTGAAAAAGATTTTGTGTGATCGGGGCCTGAACATGCAGGAGGGTGAAAGGAGGGCAAGGAATAGAGTGAATTGGAGCGATGTGGTATACCGGGGTTGACGTGCTGTCAGTGGATTGAATCAAGGCATGTGAAGCGTCTGGGGTAAACCATGGAAAGCTGTGTAGGTATGTATATTTGCGTGTGTGGACGTATGTATATACATGTGTATGGGGGGGGGGGGGTTGGGCCATTTCTTTCGTCTGTTTCCTTGCGCTACCTCGCAAACGCGGGAGACAGCGACAAAGTATAATAAATAAATAAAAAAAAAAATATATATATATATATATATATAAAGTTGTTTAATGTGTTTATGGATAGGCTTGCTAGGGAGGTGAATGTAAGAGTTTTAGAGAGAGGGACAAGTACGCAGTCTGTTGTGGATGAGGGAGCTTGGGAAGTGAGTCAGTTGTTGTTCCCTGATAATACAGCACTGGCGGCATTCGGATGAGAAACGGCAAAAGCTGGTGACTGAGTTTGGTAAATTGTGTGAAAGGAGAAAGATGAGAGGATATGTGAATAAGAGCAAGATTATGACATTCAGCAGGGCTGAGGGACAAGTCATGAGGAGGTAAGTTTAAATGGAGAAACACTGGAGGAAGTGAAGCATTTTAGATATCTGGGAGTTAATTGAGTGAGTATTTTGAAGGTTTGTTGAATGTGTTTGATGATAGAGTGGCAGATATAGGGTGTTTTGGTTGAGGTGGTGTGCAAAGTGGGAGGGTTAGGGAGAATGATTTGGTAAACAAAGAAGAGGTAGTAAAAGCTTTGCGGAAGATGAAAGCCGGCAAGGCAGTGGGTTTGGATGGTATTGCAGTGGAATTTATTTTAAAAAAAGTGGGTGACTGTATTGTTGACTGATTGGTAAGGTTACTTAATGTATGTATGACTCATGGTGAGGTGCCTGAGGATTGGCGGAATGCTTGCATAGTACCATTGTACAAAGGCAAAGGGGATAAGAGTAAGTGCTCAAATTACAGAGGTATAAGTTTGTTGAGTATTCCTGGGAAATCGTATAGGAGGGTATTGATTGGGAGGGTGAAGGCATTTACAGAGCATCAGACTGGGGAAGAGCAGTGTGGTTTCAGAAGTTGCAGAGGATGTGTGGATCAGGTGTTTTGCTCTGAAAAACTTATGTGATGAGTACTTAGAAAAGCAAATGGATTTGTATGTAGCATTTATGGATCTGGAGAAGGCATATGATAGAGTTGATAGAGATGCTCTGTGGAAGGTATTAAGAATATATGGTGTGGGAGGTAAGTTGTTAGAAGCAGTGAAAAGTTTTTATCGAGGATGTAAGGCATGTGTACGTGTAGGAAGAGA
This sequence comes from Panulirus ornatus, assembly GCF_036320965.1. NCBI lineage: Eukaryota > Metazoa > Arthropoda > Malacostraca > Decapoda > Palinuridae > Panulirus > Panulirus ornatus. The sequence continues at coordinate 9,327,519 of NC_092255.1, read as the reverse complement.
GGAAAGTGATTGGTTCTCAGTGAATGTTGGTTTGCACCAGGGGTACGTGATGTCTCCATAGTTGTTTAATTTTTCTATGGATGGGGTTGGTAGGGAGGTGAATGCAAGAGTTTTGGAAAGAGGGGCAAGTATGAAGTCAGTTGGGGATGAGAGAGCTTGGGAAGTGAGTCAGTTGTTGTTCGCTGATGATACAGCGCTGGTGGCTGATTCGGGTGAGAAACTGCAGAAGTTGGTGACTTAGTTTGGTAAAGTGAATGAAAAAAGATAGCTGAGAGTAAATGTGAATAAGAGCAAGGTTATTAGGTACAGTAGGGTTGAGAGACAAGTTAATTGGAAGGTAAGTTAGAATGGAGAAAACTGGAGGAAAAAAAGTGGTTTAGATATCTGGGAATGGATTTGGCAGCGGATGGAACCATGGAAGCGGAAGTGAATCATAGGGTGGGGAAGGGGGCGAAAGTTCTGGGAGCGTTGAAAAATGTGTGGAAATCGAGAACACTATCTTGGAAAGCAAAAATGAGTATGTTTGAAGGAATAGTGGTTTCAACAATATTATATTGTTGCGAGGAGTGGGTTATAGATAAATTTGTGCGGAGGGTGGATGTGCTGGAAATGAGATGTCTGAGGACAATATGTGGTGTGAGGTGGTTTGATCGAGTAAGTAATGAAAGGGTAAGAGAGATGTGTGGTAATAAAAAGAGTGTGACTGAGAGAGCAGAAGAGGGTGTTTTGAAATGGTTTGGTCACAGAGAGAATGAGCGAGGAAAGATTGACAAAGAGGATATATATGTCAGAGGTGGAGGGAACGAGAAGTAGGAGACCAAATTGGAGGTGGAAGGATGGAGTGAAAAAGATTTTGAGTGATCGGGGCCTGAACATGCAGGAGGGTGAAAGGCGTGCAAGAAATAGAGTGAATTGGAACGGTATGGTACACCGCGGTCGACGTGCTCTCAATGGATTGAACCAAGGCATGTGAAGCGTCTGGGGTAAACCATGGAACGTTTTGTGGGGCCTGGATGTGGAAAGGGAGCTGTGGTTTCGGTGCATTATACATGACAGCTAGAGACTGAGTGTGAACGAATGTGGCCTTTGTTTTATTTTCCTAGCGCTACCTCTCGCACATGCAGGGGAGGGAGTTTTAATTTCATGTGTGGCGGGTTGGCGATGGGTAGGAATAAGGGCAGACAGTATGAATTACATACATGTGTATATATGTATATGTCTGTGTGTGTATATATATGTATATGAGATGTATAGGTATGTATATGTGCGTGTGTGGACGTGTATGTATATACATGTGTATGTGGGTGGTGCGGCCCATTCTTTCGTCTGTTTCCTTGCGCTACCTCGCTAACGCGGGAGACAGCGACAGAGTATAACAAAAAAAAAAGAATTATATGTAAAGGGCACCTTGACCATGACTGCGGCGATGCCACACGCAATGAATTGCCTTTCAAGCAAAAAGTCACATATGCAGGCAGTTGTGTGTATCTATATATCCATACGCAACGGAGAAACTGAATCAATATTTTCATTTAATGTTCAGTGAAGTCATGACGTACATCAGAGTCAAATGATGAGTTTGAACGTTCTTCCAGTACTACTTTGCATTATGAAATATGTATCTAAAAGTAAAAAGAAGTTATGATTAGGAAAGAGAATCTGTATCATCAGTAGGGCCACTGAACACACCATTCCCTCACCATTTCGAAGCCCTTATCTTGTGAAGGCAATAAGCTTTGTTCGCTGTCTTCATGGTTAAAAAGCCGCCACACCTCATGATAGATTCCACTCTCAGCGTTCTGAAAAAATGAATATGCTATATGATACTGAAGTAATAATACATCACTCAATTGGTTTGATAACTTTCGGAATTTAAGGTGAACAGCTGGATTAATTTCACAAGGTGTTTCAGTAATACACACTAATAATGAAATGATGATTATCATTTTACTCCAGTAAGGCCTTAGGACAAGTGAGTAAAACAAGTTATGCTCTTATCTGACACACACACACACACACACACACACATAAATATATATATATATATATATATATATATATATATATATATATATATATATATATATATATATATATATATACATATATGTATTTTTTTTTTGTCGCTGTCTCCCGCGTTTGCGAGGTAGCGCAAGGAAACAGACGAAAGAAATGGCCCAACCCACCCCCATACACATGTATATACATACGTCCACACACGCAAATATACATACCTACACAGCTTTCCATGGTTTACCCCAGACGCTTCACATGCCCTGATTCAATCCACTGACAGCAAGTCAACCCCGGTATACCACATCGCTCCAATTCACTCTATTCCTTGCCCTCCTTTCACCCTCCTGCATGTTCAGGCCCCGATCACACAAAATCTTTTTCACTCCATCTTTCCACCTCCAATTTGGTCTCCCTCTTCTCCTCGTACCCTCCACCTCCGACACATACATCCTCTTGGTCAATCTTTCCTCACTCATTCTCTCCATGTGCCCAAACCATTTCAAAACACCCTCTTCTGCTCTCTCAACCACGCTCTTTTTATTTCCACACATCTCTCTTACCCTTACGTTACTTACTCGATCAAACCACCTCACACCACACATTGTCCTCAAACATCTCATTTCCAGCACATCCATCCTCCTGCGCACCACTCTATCCATAGCCCACGCCTCGCAACCATACAACATTGTTGGAACCACTATTCCTTCAAACATACCCATTTTTCCTTTCCGAGATAATGTTCTCGACTTCCACACATTCTTCAAGGGTCCCAGAATTTTCGCCCCCTCCCCCATCCTATGATCCACATCCGCTTCCATGGTTCCATCCGCTGCCAGATCCACTCCCAGATATCTAAAACACTTTACTTCCTCCAGTTTTTCTCCATTCAAACTCACCTCCCAATTGACTTGACCCTCAACCCTACTGTACCTAATAGCCTTGCTCTTATTCACATTTACTCTTAACATTCTTCTTTCACACTTTACCAAACTCAGTCACCAGCTTCTGCAGTTTCTCACATGAATCAGCCACCAGCGCTGTATCATCAGCGAACAACAACTGACTCACTTCCCAAGCTCTCTCATCCCCAACAGACTTCATACTTGCCCCTCTTTCCAAAACTCTTGCATTTACCTCCCTACAACCCCATCCATAAACAAATTAAACAACCATGGAGACATCACACACCCCTGCCGCAAACCTACATTCACTGAGAACCAATCACTTTCCTCTCTTCCTACACGTACACATGCCTTACATCCTCGATAAAAACTTTTCACTGCTTCTAACAACTTGCCTCCCACACCATATATTCTTAATACCTTCCACAGAGCATTTCTATCAACTCTATCATATGCCTTCTCCAGATCCATAAATGCTACATACAAATCCATTTGCTTTTCTAAGTATTTCTCACATACATTCTTCAAAGCAAACACCTGATCCACACATCCTCTACCACTTCTGAAACCACACTGCTCTTCCCCAATCTGATGCTCTGTACATGCCTTCACCCTCTCAATCAATACCCTCCCATATAATTCACCAGGAATATATATATATATATATATATGTATATATATATATATATATATATACACCTTCAGAAAAACAAGACTTGCCTATGTGAATGGTTGGTTAATTTAACATAATACTTTAGGACAGGCTCTGTAGAGATGATGGTAGCAAGATCTTGGAAAATCCAGATTTTCCAATATTTGTTACATGAATACAGTAATGAGAACTGTGTTAGAGTAAGTTCATAGGTACAGAAATACCTGAAGTTTCAAGGGCAGTTTGTGTTATTCTCTCACATTTAATATCTTATATCAAGTGACAGATAAGAAAATAGTTGCTCTTACTGGAAAAAGAGTAAAGTGGTGGGCTATGTATAGAAACTTAAAGGAAAGAATAGGTATTAAGTTCTATGAAATGTCCTTAAAGATGTCTGCTTACATACCATTATGTGCATTCAGGCATATGTGGGTTGTTAAAGAATATAAATAAAACAAAAAAATATAGGTTATCGTGATGATGGTATGAAAGTAAGAAGTACATGCGTATTATCATACAATTTTTAGCTTGTCTTTATGAAGAAAGAGGTAGAGCTGTTGCAGTGCCCATACCATTCATGTTAAAGTCCATTTTAGCATCTGCATTTATATTAAGGTTTTCAATAAAGTTACAAAACTCTAATCAGTAGAGGCAAGCTTTTTTAATTGGTGTTTAGCTATGGTTTACATATATATATATATATATATATATATATATATATATATATATATATATATATATATATATATATATATATATATATCCCTAGGGATAGGGGAGAAAGAATACTTCCCGCGTATTCCCTGCGTGTTGTAGAAGGCGACTAAAAGGGGAGGGAGCGGGGGGCTGGAAATCCTCCCCTTTCGCTTTTTTTTTTTAATTTTCCAAAAGAGGGAATAGAGAAGGGGGCCAGGTGAGGATATTCCCTCAAAGGCCCAGTACTCCGTTCTCAACGCTACCTCGCTAATGCGGGAAATGGCGAATATTATGAAAGAAAAAAGATATATATATATATATATATATATATATATATATATATATATATATATATATATATATATATATATATATATGTGTGTGTGTGTGGGGCGTCTGGGATGGGCCAAGGAGGGCTGTGTGGGTATGTATATTTGCTTGTGTGGACGTGTGTGTGTGCATGTGTATGGGGGTGGGTTGGGCCATTTCTTTCGTCTGTTTCCTTGCGCTGCCTCGCGGGCGCGGGAGGCGACGACAAAGCAAGAAAAAAGGAGGGAAAAATGTATATATATATATATATATATATATATATATATTATCCCTTGGGATAGGGGAGAAAGAATACTTCCCACGTATTCCCTGCGTGTCGTAGAATGCGACTAAAAGGGAAGAGAGCGGGGGGCTGGAAATCCTCCCCTCTCAATTTTTTTAATTTTCCAAAAGAAGGAACAGAGAAGGGGGCCAGGTGAGGGTATTCCCTCAATGGCCCAGTCCTCTGTTCTTAACGCTACCTCGCTAACGCGGGAAATGGCGAATAGTTTGAAAAAAAAAAAAAAAAAAAAATATATATATATATATATATATATATATATATATATATATATATATATATATATATATATATATATATATATATATATATATATATATATATATATATATATATAGTAAACCATAGCTAAACACCAATTAAAAAAGCTTGCCTATTCGCCATTTTCCGCGTTAGCGATGTAGCGTTGAGAACAGAGAACTGGGCCTTTGAGGGAATATCCTCACCTGGATCCCTTCTCTGTTCCTTCTTTCGGAAAATTAAAAAAAAAATAATGAGAGGGGAGGATTTCCAGCCCCCCGCTCCCTCCCCTTTTAGTAGCCTTCTACGACACGCAGGGAATACGTGGGAAGTATTCTTTCTCCCGTATCCCCAGGAATAATATCTATCTATCTATCTATCTATATATATATATATATATATATATATATATATATATATATATATATATATATATATATATATATATATATATATATATATATATATATATATATATATAATTATAGATATATATATATATATATATATATATATATATATATATATATATATATATATATGGGAATACCTGGTTTAGAAAGCGAGATATACATAAGTATACTTATGTAAGTAGGAGAGATGGCCAGAGAGCGTTATTGGATTACGTGTTAATTGACAGGCGTGCGAAAGAGAGACTTTTGGATGTTAATGTGCTGAGAGGTGCAACTGGAGGGATGTCTGATCATTATCTTGTGGAGGCTAAGGTGAAGATTAGTATGGGTTTTCAGAAAAGAGGAGTGAATGTTGGGGTGAAGAAGGTGGTGAGAGTAAGTGAGCTTGGGAAGGAGACCTGTGTGGGGAAGTACCAGGAGAGACTGTGTACAGAATGGAAAAAGGTGAGAACAATGGAAGTAAGGGGAGTGGGGGAGGAATGGGATGTATTTAGGGAATCAGTGATGGATTGCGCAAAAGATGCTTGTGGCATGATAAGAGTGGGAGGTGGGCTGTTTAGAAAGGGTAGTGAGTGGTGGGATGAAGAAGTAAGAGTATTAGTGAAAGAGAAGAGAGAGGCATTTGGACGATTTTTGCAGGGAAAAAATACAATTGAGTGGGAGAAGTATAAAAGAAAGAGACAGGAGGTCAAGAGAAAGGTGCAAGAGGTGAAAAAAAGGGCAAATGAGAGTTGGGGTGAGAGACTATCAGTAAATTTTAGGGAGAATAAAAAGATGTTCTGGAAGGAGGTAAATAGGGTGCGTAAGACAAGGGAGCAAATGGGAACTTCAGTGAAGGGCGTAAATGGGGAGGTGATAACAAGTAGCGGTGATGTGAGAAGGAGATGGAATGAGTATTTTGAAGGTTTGTTGAATGTGTCTGATGACAGAGTGGCAGATATAGGGTGTTTTGGTCGAGGTGGTGTGCAAAGTGAGAGGGTTAGGGAAAATGATTTGGTAAACAGAGAAGAGGTAGTAAAAGCTTTGCGGAAGATGAAAGCCGGCAAGGCAGCAGGTTTGGATGGTATTGCAGTGGAATTTATTAAAAAAGGGGGTGACTGTATTGTTGACTGGTTGGTAAGGTTATTTAATGTATGTATGACTCATGGTGAGGTGCCTGAGGATTGGCGGAATGCGTGCATAGTGCCATTGTACAAAGGCAAAGGGGATAAGAGTGAGTGCTCAAATTACAGAGGTATAAGTTTGTTGAGTATTCCTGGTAAATTATATGGGAGGGTATTGATTGAGAGGGTGAAGGCATGTACAGAGCATCAGATTGGGGAAGAGCAGTGCGGTTTCAGAAGTGGTAGAGGATGTGTGGATCAGGTGTTTGCTTTGAAGAATGTATGTGAGAAATACTTAGAAAAGCAAATGGATTTGTATGTAGCATTTATGGATCTGGAGAAGGCATATGATAGAGTTGATAGAGATGCTCTGTGGAAGGTATTAAGAATATATGGTGTGGGAGGCAAGTTGTTAGAAGCAGTGAAAAGTTTTTATCGAGGATGTAAGGCATGTGTACGTGTAGGAAGAGAGGAAAGTGATTGGTTCTCAGTGAATGTAGGTTTGCGGCAGGGGTGTGTGATGTCTCCATGGTTGTTTAATTTGTTTATGGATGGGGTTGTTAGGGAGGTAAATGCAAGAGTCCTGGAAAGAGGGGCAAGTATGAAGTCTGTTGGGGATGAGAGAGCTTGGGAAGTGAGTCAGTTGTTGTTCGCTGATGATACAGCGCTGGTGGCTGATTCATGTGAGAAACTGCAGAAGCTGGTGACTGAGTTTGGTAAAGTGTGTGGAAGAAGAAAGTTAAGAGTAAATGTGAATAAGAGCAAGGTTATTAGGTACAGTAGGGGTGAGGGTCAAGTCAATTGGGAGGTGAGTTTGAATGGAGAAAAACTGGAGGAAGTGAAGTGTTTTAGATATCTGGGAGTGGATCTGTCAGCGGATGGAACCATGGAAGCGGAAGTGGATCATAGGGTGGGGGAGAGGGCGAAAATTTTGGGAGCCTTGAAAAATGTGTGGAAGTCGAGAACATTATCTCGGAAAGCAAAAATGGGTATGTTTGAAGGAATAGTGGTTCCAGCAATGTTGTATGGTTGCGAGGCGTGGGCTATGGATAGAGATGTGCGCAGGAGGATGGATGTGCTGGAAATGAGATGTTTGAGGAAAATGTGTGGTGTGAGGTGGTTTGATCGAGTAAGTAACGTAAGGGTAAGAGAGATGTGTGGAAATAAAAAGAGCGTGGTTGAGAGAGCAGAAGAGGGTGTTTTGAAATGGTTTGGGCACATGGAGAGAATGAGTGAGGAAAGATTGACCAAGAGGATATATGTGTCGGAGGTGGAGGGAACGAGGAGAAGAGGGAGACCAAATTGGAGGTGGAAAGATGGAGTGAAAAAGATTTTGTGTGATCGGGGCCTGAACATGCAGGAAGGTGAAAGGAGGGCAAGGAATAGAGTGAATTGGAGCGATGTGGTATACAGGGGTTGACGTGCTGTCAGTGGATTGAATCAAGGCATGTGAAGCGTCTGGGGTAAACCATGGAAAGCTGTGTAGGTATGTATATTTGCGTGTGTGGACGTGTGTATGTACATGTGTATGGGGGGGGGGCCATTTCTTTCGTCTGTTTCCTTGCGCTACCTCGCAAACGCGGGAGACAGCGACAAACTATAAAAAAAAAAAAAAAAAAATATATATATATATATATATATATATATATATATAAATATATATATATATATATATATATATATATATATATATATATATATATATATATATATATATATATATATATATATATATATATATATAAATGAGTGAGGAAAGATTGACCAAGAGAATATATGTGTCGGAGGTGGAGGGAACGAGGAAAAGAGGGAAACCAAATTGGAGGTGGAAAGATAGAGTGAAAAAGATTATGTGTGATCGGGGCCTGAACATGCAGGAGGGGGAAAGGAGGGCAAGGAATAGAGTGAATTGGAGCGATGTGGTATACCGGAGTTGACGTGCTGTCAGTGGATTGAATCAAGGCATGTGAAGCATTCTGGGGTAAACCATGTAAAGCTGTGTAGGTATGTATATTTGCGTGTGTGGACGTATGTATATACATGTGTATGGGGGTGGGTTGGGCCATTTCTTTCGTCTGTTTCCTTGTGCTACCTCGCAAACGCGGGAGACAGCGACAAAGAAAAAAAAAAAAATAAATAAATATATATATATATATATATATATATATATATATATATATATATATATATATATATATATATATATATATATATATATATATATATATATATATATATATTTATATATATATATATATATATATAAATATATATATATATATATATATATATATATATATATATATATATATATATATATATATATATATATATATATATATATATATATATATATAGATAGATATCAGAAAGGATCACAATTTTGCGCGCGATCAAGATAGTCCTATGAGTCCACGGGGAAAATGAAACACATAAGTTCCCAAGTGCACTTTCGTGTAATAATCAAATCATCATGGGAGACACAAGAGAGAAATATAACAGTCGATTGATATACATCGAAGAGACGAAGCTGGGACGCCATTTGGTAAACATGTGATTGTCCAGAACATACAACGAGCTTTCATGAACTTATCATTTTACAATTCTTATCAAGAATAAAGGCATCTAATTTGTATAGACCTTGATAATAGAAGATTCAATGATATTTCTCTTGGTAATAGAGTTAGAGTTAATAACTGAGACGGCGTTACTCTAGTCAATACAATGATCATAGTTTGTAACGTGATTGAATAAGGCATTTGATTCTTGTCCCGTTCATATACTATATTCATGTTGCTTAAGTCTAACAGAAAAATCCTTACCAGTCTGACCAACATAGAATTTATCACAGTTTCCACAAGGTACTTTATAGATGCATCCAAGAGAATTTTCTGGTGAATTCCTGATTAAGATATTCTTTATAGTATTATTGTTGCTAAAGGCAACATTCACATTAAAGGATTTAAGCAACTTGGGAAGCAAAGTGAAATTATTATTAAAAGGGAGACCTAATGATTCTTTGTGTCAATGGGAGGTTTGGGCTCAACTCTATAAAATGATTTCTTTGTAAACTTAAGGGATTTATCAATGAAAGATCTAGGGTACTTTAATTTAGATCCAATAGAATATATCTTCTCAAACTCATCATCAACAAACTCTGGACTGCAAATACGAAATGTCCTAAGGAACATAGATTGAAATGATGATAATTCAACTCTGTCATGTTGAGATGAGTAATAACGGATATATGAGCATACATTGTGGGTTTTCTGTATATACTAAACTTAAATTTGTTTCCTTGTCTATGGATCATGCAAAGAAATCATTTTATAGAGTTGAACCCAAACCTCCCATTGACACCAAGAATCTTTTAGTTCTCCTTTGTAATAATAATTTCACTCTGCTTCCCAAGTTGCTTAAATCCTTTAATGTAAATGTTGCCTTTAGCAACAATAATACTATAAGGAATATAATAAGAATATATAAGGTGAAGATTTGTATGGGTTTTCAGAAAAGAAGAGTGAATGTTGGGGTGAAGAGGGTGGTAAGAGTAAGTGAGCTTGGGAAGAAGACTTTTTAAGGAAGTACAAGGAAAGACTGAGTACTGAATGGAAAAAGGTGAGAACAATGGAAGTAAGGGGAGTGGGGGAGGAATGGGATGTATTTAGGGAATCAGTGATGGATTGCGCAAAAGATGCTTGTGGGGAGGTGATAACAAGTAATGGTGATGTGAGAAGGAGATGGAGTGAGTATTTTGAAGGTTTGTTGAATATGTTTGATGATAGAATGGCAGATATAGGGTGTTTTGGCCGAGGTGCTGTGCAAAGTGAGAGGGTTTGGGAAAATTATTTGGTAAACATAGAAGAGGTAGTAAAAGCTTTGCGGAAGATGAAAGCCGGCAAGGCAGCAGGTTTGGATGGTATTACAGTGGAATCTATTAAAAAAAGGGGTGACTGTATTGTTGACTGGTTGGTAAGGTTATTTAATGTATGTATGACTCATGGTGAGGTGCCTGAGGATTGGCGGAATGCGTGCATAGTGCCATTGTACAAAGGCAAAGGGGATAAGAGTGAGTGCTCAAATTACAGAGGTATAAGTTTGTTGAGTATTCCTGGTAAATTACTTGGGAGGGTATTGATTGAGAGAGTGAAGGCATGTACAGAGCATCAGATTGAGGAAGAGCAGTGTGGTTTCAGAAGTGGTAGAGGATGTATGGATCAGGTGTTTGCTTTGAAGAATGTATGTGAGAAATACTTAGAAAAGCAAATGGATTTGTATGTAGCATTTATGGACCTGGAGAAGGCATATGATAGAGTTGATAGAGATGCTCTGTGGAAGGTATTAAGAATATATGGTGTGGGAGGCAAGTTGTTAGAAGCAGTGAAAAGTTTTTATCGAGGATGTAAGGCATGTGTACGTGTAGGAAGAGAGGAAAGTGATTGGTTCTCAGTGAATGTAGGTTTGCGGCAGGGGTGTGTGATGTCACCATGATTGTTTAATTTGTTATGGATGGGGTTGTGGGTTATGGATGGGGTTGTGTGATGTCTCCATGGTTTCCAACCATGGAGACATCACACACCCCTGCCGAAAACCTACATTCACTGAGAACCAATCACTTTCCTCTCTTCCTACACGTACACATGCCTTACATCCTCGATAAAAACTTTTCACTGCTTCTAACAACTTGCCTCCCACACCATATATTCTTAATACCTTCCACAGAGCATCTCTATCAACTCTATCATATGCCTTCTCCAGATCCATAAATGCTACATACAAACCCATTTGCTTTTCTAAGTATTTCTCACATACATTCTTCAAGGCAAACACCTGATCCACACATCCTCTACCACTTCTGAAACCACACTGCTCTTCCCCAATCTGATGCTCTGTACATGCCTTCACCCTCTCAATCAATACCCTCCCATATAATTTACCAGGAATACTCAACAAACTTATACCTCTGTAATTTGAGCACTCACTCTTATCCCCTTTGCCTTTGTACAATGGCACTATGCACGCATTCCGCTAATCCTCAGGCACCTCACCATGAGTCATACATACATTAAATAACCTTACCAACCAGTCAATAATACAGTCACCCCCTTTTTTAATAAATTCCACTGCAATACCATCCAAACCTGCTGCCTTGCCGGCTTTCATCTTCCGGAAAGCTTTTACTACCTCTTCTCTGTTTACCAAATCATTTTCCCTAACCCTCTCACTTTTCACACCACCTCGACCAAGACACCGTATATCTGCCACTCTATCATCAAACACATTCAACAAACCTTCAAAATACTCACTCCATCTCCTTCTCACATCCCCACTACTTGTTATCACCTCCCCATTTGCGCCCTTCACTGAAGTTCCCGTTTGCTCCCTTGTCTTATGCACTTTATTTACCTCCTTCCAGAACATCTTTTTATTCTCCCTAAAATTTAATGATACTCTCTCAACCTAACTCTCATTTGCCCTCTTTTTCACCTCTTGCACCTTTCTCTTGACCTCCTGTCTCTTTCTTTTATACAGCTCCCACTCAATTACATTTTTTCCCTGCAAAAATAATCCAAATGCCTCTCTCTTCTCTTTCACTAATAATCTTACTTCTTCATCCCACCACTCACTACCCTTTCAAATCAACCCACCTCCCACTCTTCTCATGCCACAAGCATCTTTTGCGCACTCCATCACTGATTCCCTAAATACATCCCATTCCTCCCCCACTCCCCTTACTTCCATTGTTCTCACCTTTTTCCATTCTGTACTCAGTCTCTCCTGGCACTTCCTCACACAAGTCTCCTTTCCAAGCTCACTTACTCTCACCACCCTCTTCACCGCAACATTCACTCTTCTTTTCTGACAACCCATACAAATCTTCACCTTAGCCTCCACAAGATAATGATCAGACATCCCTCCAGTTGCACCTCTCAGCACATTAACATCCAAAAGTCTCTCTTTCGCGCGCCTGTCAATTAACACGTAATCCAATAACGCTCTCTGGCCATCTCTCCTACTTACATACGTATACTTATATATATCTCGCTTTTTAAACCAGGTATTCCCAATCACCAGTCCTTTTTCAGCACATAAATCTACAAGCTCTTCACCATTTCCATTTACAACACTGAACATCCCTTGTATACCAATTATTCCCTCAACTGCCACATTACTCACCTTTGCATTCAAATCACCCATCACTATAACCCGGTCTCGTGCATTAAAACGACTAACATACTCATTCAGCTGCTCCCAAAACATATATATATATATATATATATATATATATATATATATATATATATATATATATATATATATATATATATATATATATATATATATATATTTATTTATATTTATATTTATTATACTTTGTCGCTGTCTCCCGCGTTTGCGAGGTAGCGCAAGGAAACAGACGAAAGAAATGGCCCAACCCCCCCCCCATACACATGTATATACATACGTCCACACACGCAAATATACATACCTACACAGCTTTCCATGGTTTACCCTAGACGCTTCGCATGCCTTGATTCAATCCACTGACAGCACGTCAACCCCGGTATACCACATCGCTCCAATTCACTCTATTCCTTGCCCTCCTTTCACCCTCCTGCTTGTTCAGGCCCCGATCACACAAAATCTTTTTCACTCCATCTTTCCACCTCCAATTTGGTCTCCCTCTTCTCCTCGTTCCCACCACCTCCTCTTGGTCAATCTTTCCTCACTCATTCTCTCCATGTGCCCAAACCACTTCAAAACACCCTCTTCTGTTCTCTCAACCACGCTCTTTTTATTTCCACACATCTCTCTTACCCTTACGATACTCACTCGATCAAACCACCTCACACCACACATTGTCCTCAAACATCTCATTTCCAGCACATCCATCCTCCTGCGCACAACTCTATCCATAGCCCACGCCTCGCAACCATACAACATTGTTGGAACCACTATTCCTTCAAACATACCCATTTTTGCTTTCCGAGATAATGTTCTCGACTTCCACACATTCTTCAAGGCCCCCAGAATTTTCGCCCCCTCCCCCACCCTATGATCCACTTCCGCTTCCATGGTTCCATCCGCTGCCAGATCCACTCCCAGATATCTAAAACACTTCACTTCCTCCAGTTTTTCTCCATTCAAACTCACCTCCCAATTGACTTGACCCTCAACCCTACTGTACCTAATAACCTTGCTCTTATTCACATTTACTCTTAACTTTCTTCTTCCACACACTTTACCAAACTCAGTCACCAGCTTCTGCAGTTTCTCACATGAATCAGCCACCAGCGCTGTATCATCAGCGAACAACAACTGACTCACTTCCCAAGCTCTCTCATCCCCAACAGACTTCATACTTGCCCCTCTTTCCAGGACTCTTGCATTTACCTCCCTAACAACCCCATCCATAAACAAATTAAACAACCATGGAGACATCACACACCCCTGCCGCAAACGTACATTCACTGAGAACCAATCACTTTCCTCTCTTCCTACACGTACACATGCCTTAAATCCTCGATAAAAACTTTTCACTGCTTCTAACAACTTTCCTCCCACACCATATATTCTTAATACCTTCCATATTATACTTAATCGCCGTGCCCCTCGTTAGTGAGGTAGCGCAAGGAAACATACGAAGAATGGCCCAATCTACCCACATATAAATGTATATACATGAACGGCCGCAATATGTATGTATACGTTGAATTGTATAAGTATGTATATGTGCGTGTGTGGGCGTTTATGTATTTAGATGTGTAGGTGGGTGGTCTGGGCCTATCTTCCGCCTGTTTCCTTGCGCTACCTTGTTAACGCGGGAGACAGGGATTGAATATAATAATAATGATAATAATGATATTAATAATAATGTGTGTATATATATGTATGAAAATCCAGCTAAGACCGTGTGTTACACACTAAAGTGAACTTTTAGCACCAGAGAACAAGAGGGCCCTTGCAACTGCGAATTAGTATGTTTTGTTATCATTACCATTTGTGTTAGGATGCATGTCACATTATTTCTGATACTGTGAGTAGCCTTAGATATCTAATGATATCTTTGTCATTCCATACCCTAGGAATATACTGTAATGCAGCAAATGTGCATCATGTCAAAAGTCCCCTTCAAAACAGTAACAGATAAGATTGCAAAGCAAAGGATGCCTCCCCCCCCCCCCCCCCCTCCATTCCCTCCGTCAATTATTCGGTAACTTTGACAGGTGATGATCTAGCCTAATTTTGAACATAACAGTGTTGTTGTGAAGATGTTCTGGGAGCTTACTCTACGAGTCAGTGAAGTCGATGGTGAACAAAAAATTCGTGCTATCCAAATTAACTAGGTTACCTCTAAGTTTTGGTCCATTTCCTCTCGATCTTAGTGTACTGGTGCGACTGCAAAGAAACTTTCAGTATCGACGTTTTTAAACTGTTAAAGTATCTTAAAACATTCTATTAACTTGCCTCGGAGCCTCCTCTTGCTTAGAAAGAACAAATTCAGTTCTAGCAGCCTTTCCTTGTACGGTTTATTACGGAAGGAAGGAATTGATTTAGTAGCTAATTGCTGCATGCTTCATATCTTAGAATATTCTTACTTATGTGGGATGGCCGGAACTGCACTGTATTTTCGAGGTGGGGTCTAACTAGACTCAGCAATAATGGCAATACCACATCCTTGCTTTTGCATGAAAAGTTTCTGTTCATAAATCGTAACATCCTATTTGCTCTCTAGGGAGCTTTGTAATAATGCTGAAAGAATTTGAAGTTGCTGGAGACAGTAACCCCCAGATCCCTTACACAAGGAGCGTCTCTTATTTTGTGGCTTATCAGCTCATAATCGAATTATCTGTTGAGGTTTCCTTCTTACAACAGCTGACATTTATTGACGTTCAACGGCATCTGTTCTTTTTAGGACCATTCAGCTATTTCATCTAGATCCTGTTGTAATCTTAAGCTATCTTTTCTAGTTAATATGACATTGCCGTTCTTTGTGTCATCTGTAAATTTGGACACTATGTTATCCAGGCCTACATCAATAGCATTGGCTCCATGACGGACTCCGGAGGGACCCAACTAAGACCGGGTGACCATAATGATGATTCACCAATCATCACGACACTCCGCTTCCTGTTACTTGACCAAGCTTCCATCCAATTTCCAATGCAACCAGTAGTCCCTGAGGCAGATTTTATGCATCAATTTAACATGAGGACTTTGTTGAACACTCCTTGGAAATCCAGAAATATAATACCTATTGATTTAGTCTTGTCGTGAGTATTGAATGATGCACAGGATTACACAGAATTTGGTGCCTTAGATAGTAAGTTTTTTTTTTTCCTTTTAGGTAGATTTATGTCGCTGACTCTAAATATGCCATCGGTTTTCCTCTATCAGCTTTGGTTATCGAGATATGGTATACCGCTAATTGCTATACATACAACCGATCAGGCACAAGGACTGATGACTACAAATCATTATTGTTGCTTTTTTGATAAAAAAAAAAACTGGTTTCATACAAGTAGAATTTGTTTATCAATGATTTACTTACATCTATAGAATCTGATAACTGTGAAACAAGCATAGAAAGTTATCACTGATACAATGTTCATTTACTCAGACATCTCACGTTTCAATGACTTCTTGCGGTGAGCTGCCCCAACACAAACACGTTCAATGGGCCAATAGTTATCCGCCATCATATGGGTATCCCAGTGTCCCCGGTATGGGTACCCCAGTGTCCCCGGTATGGGTATCACAGTGTCCCCGGTATGGGTACCCCAGTGTCCCCGGTATGGGTACCCCAGTGTCCCCGGTATGGGTACCCCAGTGTCACCGGTATGGGTATCCCAATGTCCCCGGTAGGGGTATCCCAGTGTCCCCAGTATGGGTATCCCAGTGTCACCGGTATGGGTATCCCAGTGTCGCCAGTATGGGTACCCCAGTGTCACCGGTATGGGTATCCCAGTGTCACCGGTATGGGTACCCCAGTGTCCCCGGTATGGGTATCCCAGTGTCCCCAGTATGGGTATCCCAGTGTCCCCAGTATGGGTATCCCAGTGTCCCCGGTATGGGTATCCCAGTGTCACCGGTATGGGTATCCCAGTGTCCCCGGTATGGGTATCCCAGTGTCCCCAGTATGGGTATCCCAGTGTCCCCGGTATGGGTATCCCAGTGTCACCGGTATGGGTATCCCAGTGTCCCAGATGGGTATCCCAGTGTCCCCGGTATGGGTATCCCAGTGTCCCCGGTATGGGTATCCCAGTGTCCCCGGTATGGGTATCCCAGTGTCCCCGGTATGGGTATCCCAGTGTCCCCGGTATGGGTATCCCAGTGTCCCCGGTATGGGTATCCCAGTGTCCCCGGTATGGGTATCCCAGTGTCCCCGGTATGGGTATCCCAGTGTCCCCGGTATGGGTATCCCAGTGTCACCGGTATGGGTATCCCAGTGTCCCCGGTATGGGTATCCCAGTGTCCCCGGTATGGGTATCCCAGTGTCCCCGGTATGGGTATCCCAGTGTCCCCGGTATGGGTATCCCAGTGTCCCCGGTATGGGTATCCCAGTGTCCCCGGTATGGGTATCCCAGTGTCCCCGGTATGGGTATCCCAGTGTCCCCAGTATGGGTATCCCAGTGTCCCCAGTATGGGTATCCCAGTGTCCCCAGTATGGGTATCCCAGTGTCCCCAGGATGGGTATCCCAGTGTCCCCGGTATGGGTATCCCAGTGTCCCCGGTATGGGTATCCCAGTGTCCCCGGTATGGGTATCCCAGTGTCCCCGTATGGGTATCCCAGTGTCCCCAGTATGGGTATCCCAGTGTCCCCAGTATGGGTATCCCAGTGTCCCCAGTATGGGTATCCCAGTGTCCCCAGTATGGGTATCCCAGTGTCCCCAGTATGGGTATCCCAGTGTCCCCAGTATGGGTATCCCAGTGTCCCCAGTATGGGTATCCCAGTGTCCCCAGTATGGGTATCCCAGTGTCACCGGTATGGGTATCCCAGTGTCCCCGGTATGGGTATCCCAGTGTCACCGGTATGGGTATCCCAGTGTCCCCAGTATGGGTATCCCAGTGTCACCGGTATGGGTATCCCAGTGTCCCCGGTATGGGTATCCCAGTGTCCCCGGTATGGGTATCCCAGTGTCCCCGGTATGGGTATCCCAGTGTCCCCAGTATGGGTATCCCAGTGTCACCGGTATGGGTATCCCAGTGTCCCCGTATGGGTATCCCAGTGTCCCCGGTATGGGTATCCCAGTGTCCCCGGTATGGGTATCCCAGTGTCCCCAGTATGGGTATCCCAGTGTCCCCGGTATGGGTATCCCAGTGTCCCCGGTATGGGTATCCCAGTGTCCCCGGTATGGGTATCCCAGTGTCCCCGGTATGGGTATCCCAGTGTCCCCGGTATGGGTATCCCAGTGTCCCCGGTATGGGTATCCCAGTGTCCCCGGTATGGGTATCCCAGTGTCCCCGGTATGGGTATCCCAGTGTCCCCGGTATGGGTATCCCAGTGTCCCCGGTATGGGTATCCCAGTGTCCCCGGTATGGGTATCCCAGTGTCCCCGGTATGGGTATCCCAGTGTCCCCGGTATGGGTATCCCAGTGTCCCCGGTATGGGTATCCCAGTGTCCCCGGTATGGGTATCCCAGTGTCCCCGGTATGGGTATCCCAGTGTCCCCAGTATGGGTATCCCAGTGTCCCCAGTATGGGTATCCCAGTGTCCCCGGTATGGGTATCCCAGTGTCCCCGGTATGGGTATCCCAGTGTCCCCGGTATGGGTATCCCAGTGTCCCCGGTATGGGTATCCCAGTGTCCCCAGTATGGGTATCCCAGTGTCCCCAGTATGGGTATCCCAGTGTCCCCAGTATGGGTATCCCAGTGTCCCCAGTATGGGTATCCCAGTGTCCCCGGTATGGGTATCCCAGTGTCCCGGTATGGGTATCCCAGTGTCACCGGTATGGGTATCCCAGTGTCCCCGGTATGGTATCCCAGTGTCCCCGGTATGGTATCCCAGTGTCCCCGGTATGGGTATCCCAGTGTCCCCAGTATGGGTATCCCAGTGTCACCGGTATGGGTATCCCAGTGTCCCCGGTATGGGTATCCCAGTGTCCCCGGTATGGGTACCCAGTGTCCCCGGTATGGGTATCCCAGTGTCCCGGTATGGGTATCCCAGTGTCCCCGGTATGGGTATCCCAGTGTCCCCTGTATGGGTATCCCAGTGTCCCCAGTATGGGTATCCCAGTGTCCCCGGTATGGGTATCCCAGTGTCCCCAGGTATGGGTATCCCAGTGTCCCCGGTATGGGTATCCCAGTGTCCCCGGTATGGGTATCCCAGTGTCCCCGGTATGGGTATCCCAGTGTCCCCGGTATGGGTATCCCAGTGTCCCCGGTATGGGTATCCCAGTGTCCCCAGTATGGGTATCCCAGTGTCCCCGGTATGGGTATCCCAGTGTCCCCGGTATGGGTATCCCAGTGTCCCCGGTATGGGTATCCCAGTGTCCCCGGTATGGGTATCCCAGTGTCCCCGGTATGGGTATCCCAGTGTCCCCGGTATGGGTATCCCAGTGTCACCGGTATGGGTATCCCAGTGTCCCCGGTATGGGTATCCCAGTGTCCCCGGTATGGGTATCCCAGTGTCCCCGGTATGGGTATCCCAGTGTCCCCGGTATGGGTACCCCAGTGTCCCCGGTATGGGTATCCCAGTGTCCCCGGTATGGGTATCCCAGTGTCCCCGGTATGGGTATCCCAGTGTCACCGGTATGGGTATCCCAGTGTCCCCGGTATGGGTATCCCAGTGTCCCCGGTATGGGTATCCCAGTGTCCCCGGTATGGGTATCCCAGTGTCCCCGGTATGGGTATCCCAGTGTCCCCGGTATGGGTATCCCAGTGTCCCCGGTATGGGTATCCCAGTGTCCCCGGTATGGGTATCCCAGTGTCACCGGTAGGGGTATCCCAGTGTCCCCGGTATGGGTATCCCAGTGTCCCCGGTATGGGTATCCCAGTGTCCCCGGTATGGGTATCCCAGTGTCCCCGGTATGGGTACCCCAGTGTCCCCGGTATGGGTATCCCAGTGTCCCCAGTATGGGTATCCCAGTGTCCCCGGTATGGGTATCCCAGTGTCACCGGTAGGGGTATCCCAGTGTCCCCGGTATGGGTACCCCAGTGTCCCCGGTATGGGTACCCCAGTGTCCCCGGTATCTTTCTTCAACGGTTCTTAAATTTTGGTGAAGTCGTTCACGCTGTTCCTC
Organism: Panulirus ornatus; assembly: GCF_036320965.1. Classification (NCBI taxonomy): domain Eukaryota; kingdom Metazoa; phylum Arthropoda; class Malacostraca; order Decapoda; family Palinuridae; genus Panulirus; species Panulirus ornatus. The sequence continues at coordinate 9,307,643 of NC_092255.1, read as the reverse complement.
GCTTACGTCACCAAGGTTGTCTGGGAAACAATCCAAGTGGTTGTGGAGGTAATGCACATTGATGATCATTTTGCAGCCAAGTTGACGGAAAGAAGAGATCAGGTTCTCCACTAGTTCAGAGTAGTTATCTGTTTTATGGTTCCCAAGACAATTCCTTACAACCAGAGTGAACGAAGACCGTGCCTCTGCCTCAGCACTGTTCGCTGGATCTTGGAAATGTGGGTCTTTTATGAATTCCCTGATTTGCAGCCCGTCCATAATACCTGCCTTCAGCTTCTGCATGCTCAGCGCGGGAAATTTTCTGCATATGTAGTCAAAGCAGTCGCCTTCTTTGTTCAAAACCTTCACTAACTGTTTCATTAAACCCAGTTTGATGTGCATTATATTCTTTTCTCCAACCACAATGTTTTCTCTCAGAGACCATTGTTTTCCCTCCCAGTGCTCATCCTTAGCTCTACTGACCCAGAGACAGATAAAGCGGGAATACTTGGTGTATCCACTCTGTTGACCCAGGAGGAAAGTCACCATCTTAAGATCCACACAGATTAGCCATTTGGTGATCGTGGAATGATATCTCCTGTAAGACCAGAGCGATTTTACATTTTACGCTCCGCTTAGAACTATCTATGCTCATGAGAAGTACATTTACTGATAAGTGCATTTGTCTCAAAAACTATAGCTACTAGAAGGAAATAAAGGTCATATTCTTATTCAATTGCGTAAATATATCTAGAATAATGTCTGAAATCTGAGGCATAGAAATTTTCTTTTCAAATTTGTTCCCCTGTGCTAAAATTGTAGGAGGCTTGTATGGCATGGTCTGTGCCTTCTAAACCCATGCTGTCTATCTTATCGCTAATAATTCGACGTCAGAAACTGACATATAATCAATAATGGGCTGATGTGACGGTAACTGTCATGTATTTCACGGTTTCCTTTTTTTGCTCACAGGAGTAACGTTTGCCAGTCTTCAATCCTTGCGATACCATTTCATCCTGGAGAGATTTATTTAGAAAGTAGGTTAACGGTCTGGCCAATCCTTATGTCTCTTGTTATCGACATATGTATAAAACGTTTCAGGATTTTTAGTGCTATCTCTTGCGATACTCATTCCATACCCTCTCTTAGCTTGCTTGATATGTCTTTTCACCTCTCTCCTAACAACCCTATATCGCGCTGCAAGATTTTGGTAACTGCCTGAGTTCTTAAGCTTGTAGGGTTTATTACTTTGCCTTATAACTCTTGTGTTATCTGAGGAGTACCATTCAGGAATGTTGTTGATTTCATTGTTTCTGTAGTGCATAGGAACGAATGTGTCTTGTTGGTACATAAAACGACACGTCCATAATTCCTCTGGGTGAGGCTCCTCATGGCGTCGCACAACCCATCAAAATCCACCCTTTTAAAATGAGGGATGACAATACCGGTTGGACGGGAGTTGATTTTGAGATTTACATCGGAATGAACCATTTCATGTACTTCGATATTCGCCATCAAGAGTATTAGTTACTAAGAACTCCTAGGATGAAAGAACTAAATCAAGTATATCAACTTCCCCCGTCAGCTTTGTGACGATTTGGTAGATAAATTGTCCTCGACAAGGTTAATATGTTTGGCAGAATCACTTCCTGCTCCAGAAATAGTAGACAATTTTATTTCTGGAAGATTTAAATCCCTAAAATGATCGAATCTTCATCTTTTATTGTTAGTTGTAAACCCTCGTACATAACAGTGTCAATGCCTGCTGGCTGACGATGGCGTCTTTATTCGAAGTTTGATTCAAGTTTCGAAAACTGTGTGTTAATCTGAACACAAGTATTCAAGAGTACACGGTATAGCAGTTTGAATTTCCGTGAAGGTTAAGTATGAACAGTGCAGTTCCACCTCTCGACCGTCTCCATCCGTTATAAAGAAGTTACAGTCCGGCAAATTGTGCTCGTTGATCAGATCATTCTTTTTTGTATTTAGAAATGCTTCTCTTAATCCACTGATATCAACGTGTCCAGTGGTTATCAAAGAATATGAATCGACCATTTTGTTTCGTCTTAGATTCATCTAAGTCCATTTGATTTCTTCGTGTGACTTCCGTACGAAGCTGGTGGTATGGCTTAGTGAGCGGCTATTCCTAGACAGAGTTCTGACGAGCCCCCAACACCTGCATGCCTGTCATTGCTGTCTGATGCAGTGGAGACAGCACTCAGTATGATCTCGCCCGCATGACATGTAACATGATCTGACCTAACCTCACCCGCCAGTGTCATGTGGTCGACTGCCCTTAAAAAACGTTTTACTCTGTAGTAATAAGGCGAGTACATCGATCCTTGCAGCTAAGAATTCTCACCCTTTACTGCTAAGGTGAAGACCGTCCCTGTTATATAATCTCTTGTCTCCTAAAAGGTCAAGCCATAAGTCTTCCAGCCCAGTTTAGAATTTTGCTTTCGTTCTAGCCTGTCAGATTCCATATAGGCTCATTTTGCAATTCCATGCCGGCTGTTGTTGCCAAGGAGGGTGAAGGATGGCGAGAGGGCTTTCATAATGTCCTTTTCTTACCTCATCCACTGAGGTCAGAAAAAAGAAGTACAAGGAGAGTGTAACTAATAAACTAGACTTGGACTAACCGGCTCCCCTGCTATACGTGTTATCCGTGTACTCCTTGTTCATACCAGGTTTTTTAAATTATTCTGTTCTGATGTTTCCTCATGAATAATTGACTCAATTTGATATGACGACGTTTATGAACTTCAGGAAAGGTCAAATCAACTCATAAGTTATACATTTTGGACCTGTACAAATATTATGTGGGAAATAATCAAACTATGTAAGACGTTATTAAATAACCCTAGCCCGTTGGCACTGTAGATCTTACTCGCCTATACGGTGATTAAACAACTATTTAAACCAGTGGAAGTCACCTTGAAGGTAGCGTCATAGTTGGTGTCTTTCATGGTGCCGATTGTGTAGCCATCCTGGTGGGCGTCAGCCAGGTCATACAGGGAGTCGATGGGTTTCTCGTAAGCTGTGACAGCGAGCGCTGCCGTCAACGTCCCGGAGTACATGGCTGAGGGATGGATGTTAGGGATAAAATCAGTTTTCAAGAAAAAGAAAAATGCTCAGACAAGAAAGGAAGAGGTCGAATAGAAATGTACATTATTATATGAATAAGGCGAGAAGTAACATTAGTTGGTTCCGCAAATATGTATTTTTTCTTTCTTTTATTAAACTCGGTCGCTGTCTCCCGCGTTAGCGAGGTAGCGCAAGGAAACAAACGAAAGAATGGACCAAATCACCCATATACAAATATTTATACATAAACGCCCACGCAAGCACATATATTTACCTATACATTTGAACGTATACATACATATACATATACAGACATATACATATATACACATGTATATATTCACACGTCTTGCCTTTATCCATTCCAGTCGCCACCCCGCCACACATGAAATGGCACCCCTCCTCCCAACGGGCGCTCGTGAGGTAACGATAGGAAAAGACAACAAAGGCCACATTCGTTCACACGCAGTCTCTAGCTGTCATGTGTAATGCATCGAAACCACAGCTCTCTTTCCACATTCAGGCCCCACAAAACTTTTCATGGTTTACCCCAGACGCTTCACATACCCTGGTTCAATCCAATGACAGCACGTCGACCCCGGTATTTCATATCGTTCAAATTCACTCTATTCCTTGCACGCCTTTCGTCCTCCTGTATGTTCAGGCCCCGATCGTTCAAAATCATTTTCACTCCATCCTTCCACCTCAAATTTGTTCTTCTACTTCTTCTCTTTCCCTCCACCTCTGAGACATATATCCTCTTTGTCAGTCTTTCCTCACTCAGTCTCTCCATGTAACCAAACCATTTCAGTACATCCTCTTCTGCTCTCTCAACCACACTTTTTTTATTACCACACATCTCTCCTACACTTTCATTACATACTCGATCAAACCACCGCTCAACACATATTGTCCTCAAACATTTCATTTCCAACACATCCTCCCTCCTCCGCACAACCCTACCTATAGCCCATGCCTCGCAACCATATAACATTGTTGGAACCACTATTCCTTCAAACATACTTATTCTTGCTCTCCGAGATAACGTTCCCGCCTCTCCCACATTCTTCCACGTTCCCATAACCTTCGCCCCCTCCCCAGTCTGTGACTCATTTCCGCTTACATGGTTGCATTCACCGTTAAATCCACTCCCAGATATCTAAAACATTTCACTTCCACCAGTTTTTCTCCATAAAAACTTACCTCCCAATTGACTTGTCCCTCATCCCTACTAGACCTAATAACCTTGCTCTTATTCACATTTACTCTCAGCTTTCTTCTTTCATACACTTTACCAAACTCAGTCACCAACTTATGCAGTTTCTCACTTAAATCAGCCACCAGCGATGTATTATCAGCAAACAAGTGACTCACTTCCCAAGTCCTCTCATCCATAACAGACTGCATACTTGCCCCTCTCTCCAAAACTCTTACATTCACCTCCCTAACCACGCCATTCATAAAAAAAAATCAGACAACCATGGAGACATCACACATCCCTGTTTTCGTTGAACAGATAAAATTGTGTATAAAAGAATGTGTATTTCAATTCAATGGAGAATGCTAAGCTTAAAATCTGTTATGGCATTGGGTAACCCTCTTTCACCTGTACTAAGTAATCTTTATATGGATTTTCTTTAAACAAAACTACTAAAGGATATCTTACCTAATGCAACCTGGTTTAGGTATGCAGATGATGTTCTTTGTGTTAGGCCTACAAATGAAAATTTAAGAAACATTTCTCCCCTTACTTAATGATTTCGTACCTTCCATCAAATTTACTGAAGAAAATGAAAATAGTGGTATATTACCATTTTAAAACCGCATGATCCAGAGGCAGGAAAACAAGTTTAAGTTTAGCATATACAGAAAACTTACCAATGTATGCTCATATATCCATTATTACTAACCTCAACATGACAGAGTTAAATTATCATCATTTCAATCTGTTCCTTAGGGCATTACGTATTTGCAGTCAAGATTTTAATGATGATGAGTTTGAGAGGATATATTCCATTGGATCTAAGTTAAAGTACCCTAGATCTTTCATTGATAAATCCCCTCAGTTAGCAAAGAAATGATTTTATAGAGTTGAACCCAAACCTCCCATTGACACCAAGAATCTTTTAGTTCTCCCTTTTGATAACAATCTTACTTTACTTCTCATGTTGCTTAAATCCTTTAATGTAAATATTGCCTTCAGCAACAATGATACTATAAAGAATATCTTGATCAGGAATTCACCAGAAAATTCTCCTGGATGCATCTATAAAGTGCCATGTAGAAATAGTGATAAGTTTTATGTTGGGCAAACTGGTAAGGATCTTTCTGTTAGACTTAAGCAAAATAAATATAGTATAAGAACAGGAAAAGATTCAAATGCCTTGTCTAATCATGTTCACAACTACGAACATTGTATTGACTGCAGAAATGCCATCTCAGCTATCAACTCTAACTCCAGTACCACGAAAGATATCATTGAATCTTCTATCATTAAATACACAAAGAATATTAGTGAAGGTCTACACAAATTGCGTAGTTCATTGTTGATAACATTTTAAACAATTCCCCCTCTTGTCCACACAGTGAGTTTATGATACACTCGTTATCTATCTTGGCCAATAACTTGTGTACCAAAAGGCGTCCTAGCTACTTCTTTTCGTTGTATATCAGCTGACTTATATTTCTTTCTTGTATCTCCCCTGATGTTGTGATTATTACACGAAAGTGCACTTGGGAACTTATCGTGTTTTATTTTCCCCGTGGAGTCCTAGGAAAGTATATATATATATATATATATATATATATATATATATATATATATATATATATATATATATATATATATATATATATATATATATATATATAAACACAGAAGAGGTAGTGAAAGCTTTGCGGAAGATGAAAGCCGGCAAGGCAGCAGGTTTGGATGGTATTGCAGTAGAATTTATTAAAAAAGGGGGTGACTGTATTATTGACTGGTTGGTAAGGTTATTTCATGAATGTATGACTCACTGTGAGGTGCCTGAGGATTGGCGGAATGCTTGCATAGTGCCATTGTACAAAGGCAAAGGGGATAAGAGTGAGTGCTCAAATTACAGAGGTATAAGTTTGTTGAGTATTCCTGGTAAATTATATGGGAGGGTATTGATTGAGAGGGTGAAGGCATGTACAGAGCATCAGATTGGGGAAGAGCAGTGTGGTTTCAGAAGTAGTAGAGGATGTGTGGATCAGGTGTTTGCTTTGAAGAATGTATGTGAGAAATACTTAGAAAAGCAAATGGATTTGTATGTAGCATTTATGGATCTGGAGAAGGTATATGATAGAGTTGATAGAGATGCTTTGTGGAAGGTATTAAGAATATATGGTGTGGGAGGCAAGTTGTTAGAAGCAGTGAAAAGTTTTTATCGAGGATGTAAGGCATGTGTACGTGTAGGAAGAGAGGAAAGTGATTGGTTCTCAGTGAATATAGGTTTGCGGCAGGGGTGTGTGATGTCTCCATGGTTGTTTAATTTGTTTATGGATGGGGTTGTTAGGGAGGTAAATGCAAGAGTTTTGGAAAGAGGGGCAAGTATGAAGTCTGTTGGGGATGAGAGAGCTTGGGAAGTGAGTCAGTTGTTGTTCGCTGATGATACAGCGCTGGTGGCTGATTCATGTGAGAAACTGCAGAAGCTGGTGACTGAGTTTGGTAAAGTGTGTGAAAGAAGAAAGTTAAGAGTAAAAGTGAATAAGAGCAAGGTTATTAGGTACAGTAGGGTTGAGGGTCAAGTCAATTTGGAGGTAAGTTTGAGTGGAGAAAAACTGGAGGAAGTAAAGTGTTTTAGATATCTGGAAGTGGATCTGGCAGCGGATGGAACCATGGAATCGGAAGTGGATCATAGGGTGGGGGAGGGGTCAAAAATTCTGGGAGCCTTGAAAAATGTGTGGAAGTCGAGAACATTATCTCGAAAAGAAAAATGGATATGTTTGAAGGAATTGTGGTTCCAACGATATATATATATATATATATATATATATATATATATATATATATATATATATATATATATATATATATATATATATATATATATATATACATATATATATATATATATATATATATATATATATATATATATATATATATATATATTTTCTTTATTTTTTTTTTGCTTTGTCGCTGTCTCCCGCGTTTGCGATGTAGCGCAAGGAAACAGACGAAAGAAATGGCCCAATCCACCCCCATACACATGTATATACATACGTCCACACACGCAAAATATACATACCTACACAGCTTTCCACGGTTTACCCCAGACGCTTCACATGCCCCGATTCAATCCACTGACAGCACGTCAACCCCGGTATACCACATCGCTCCAAGTCACTCTATTCCTTGCCCTCCTTTCACCCTCCTGCATGTTCAGGCCCCGATCACACAAAATCTTTTTCACTACATATTTCCACCTCCAATTTGATCTCCCTCTTCTCCTCGTTCCCTCCACCTCCGACACATATATCCTCTTGGTCAATCTTTCCTCACTCATTCTCTCTATGTGCCCAAACCATTTCAAAACATCCTCTTCTGCTCTCTCAACCACGCTCTTTTTATTTCCACACATCTCTCTTACCCTTACGTTACTTACTCGACCAAACCACCTCACACCACACATTGTCCTCAAACATCTCATTTCCAGCACATCCATCCTCCTGCGCACAACTCTATCCATAGCCCACGCCTCGCAACCATACAACATTGTTGGAACCACTATTCCTTTAAACATACCCATTTTTGCTTTCCAAGATAATGTTCTCGACTTCCACACATTCTTCAAGGCTCCCAGAATTTTCGCCCCCTCCCCCAACCTATGATCCACTTCCGCTTCCATGGTTCCATCCGCTGCCAGATCCACTCCCAGATATCTAAAACACTTCACTTCCTCCAGTTTTTCTCCATTCAAACTCACCTCCCAATTGACTTCACCCTCAACGCTACTGTACCTAATAACCTTGCTCTTATTCACATTTACTCTTAACTTTCTTCTTTCACACACTTTACCAAATTCAGTCACCACCTTCTGCAGTTTCTCACATGAATCAGCCACCAGCGCTGTATCATCAGCGAACAACAACTGACTCACTTCCCAAGCTCTCTCATCCCCAACAGACTTCATACTTGCCCCTCTTTCCAAAACTCTTGCATTCACCTCCCTAACAACCCCATCCATAAACAAATTAAACAACCATGGAGACATCACACACCCCTGCCGCAAACCTACATTCACTGAGAACCAATCACTTTCCTCTCTTCCTACACATACACATGCCTTACATCCTCGATAAAAACTTTTCACTGCTTCTAACAACTTGCCTCCCACACCATATATTCTTAATACCTTCCACAGAGCATCTCTATCAACTCTATCATATGCCTTCTCCAGATCCATAAATGCTACATAAAAATCCATTTGCTTTTCTAAGTATTTCTCACATACATTCTTCAAAGCAAACACCTGATCCACACATCCTCTACCACTTCTGAAACCACACTGCTCTTCCCCAATCTGATGCTCTGTACATGCCTTCACCCTCTCAATCAATACCCTCCCATATAATTTACCAGGAATACTCAACAAACTTATAACTCTGTAATTTGAGCACTCACTCTTATCCCCTTTGCCTTTGTACAATGGCACTATGCACGCATTCCGCCAATCCTCAGGCACCTCACCGTGAGTCATACATACATTAAATAACCTTACCAACCAGTCAACAATACAGTCACCCCCTTTTTTAATAAATTCCACTGCAATACCATCCAAACCTGCTGCCTTGCCGGCTTTCATCTTCCGCAAAGCTTTTACTACCTCTTCTCTGTTTACCAAATCATTTTCCCTAACCCTCTCACTTTGCACACCACCTCGACCAAAACACCCTATATCTGCCACTCTATCATCAAACACATTCAACAAACCTTCAAAATACTCACTCCATCTCCTTCTCACATCACCACTACTTGTTATCACCTCCCCATTTGCGCCCTTCACTGAAGTTCCCATTTGCTCCCTTGTCTTACGCACTTTATCTACCTCCTTCCAGAACATCTTTATTATTTTTTCCCTGCAAAAATCGTCCAAATGCCTCTCTCTTCTCTTTCACTAATACTCTTACTTCTTCATCCCACCACTCACTACCCTTTCTAATCAACCCACCTCCCACTCTTCTCATGCCACAAGCATCTTTTGCGCAATCCATCACTGATTCACTAAATACATCCCATTCCTCCCCCACTCCCCTTACTTCCATTGTTCTCACCTTTTTCCATTCTGTACTCAGTCTCTCCTGGTACTTCCTCACACAAGTCTCCTTCCCAAGCTCAGTTACTCTCACCACCCTCTTCACCCCCAACATTCACTCTTTTTTTCTGACAACCCATACAAATCTTCACCTTAGCCTCCACAAGATAATGATCAGACATCCCTCCAGTTGCACCTCTCAGCACATTAACATCCAAAAGTCTCTCTTTCGCGCGCCTGTCAATTAACACGTAATCCAATAACGCTCTCTGGCCATCTCTCCTACTTACATAAGTATACTTATGTATATCTCGCTTTTTAAACCAGGTATTCCCAATCATCAGTCCTTTTTCAGCACATAAATCTACAAGCTCTTCACCATTTCCATTTACAAAACTGAACACCCCATGTATACCAATTATTCCCTCAACTGCAACATTACTCACCTTTGCATTCAAATCACCCATCACTATAACCCGGTCTCGTGCATCAAAACCACTAACACACTCATTCAGCTGCTCCCAAAACACTTGCCTCTCATGATCTTTCTTCTCATGCCCAGGTGCATATGCACCAATAATCACCCATCTCTCTCCATCAACTTTCAGTTTTACCCATATTAATCGAGAATTTACTTTCTTACATTCTATGACGTACTCCCACAACTCCTGTTTCAGGAGTACTGCTACTCCTTCCCTTGCTCTTGTCCTCTCACTAACCCCTGACTTTACTCCCAAGACATTCCCAAACCACTCTTCCCCTTCACCCTTGAGCTTCGTTTCACTCAGAGCCAAAACATCCAGGTTCCTTTCCTCAAACATACTACCTATCTCTCCTTTTTTCACATCTTGGTTACATCCACACACATTTAGGCACCCCAATCTGAGCCTTCGAAGAGTATGAGCACTCCCCGCGTGACTCCTTCTTTTGTTTCCCATTTTAGAAAGTTAAAAAAATACAAGGAGGGGAGGATTTCTGGCCCCCCGCTCCCGTCCCCTCTAGTCGCTTTCTACGACACGCGAGGAATGCGTGGGAAGTATTCTTTCACCCCTATCCCCAGGGATAATATACATATATATATATATATACACATACACACACATACACACACACACGCACATATACACACACACACACATATATATATATACATATGAAAAATGTAATAAACAATTTAGAAAACTGAAACTTCTAGCTTGAAATGAAAAGAAAAAAAAATGAATGTCACATAATGGTTCAACCTCTGGGTATGGAAAAAGGAAATGTTTAATTTATTTACACAAAAGTCAATAGTAGTTCTCATCAATTTAACCACTGTATTTATTTGTTGATATATATATATATATATATATATATATATATTTTCATACGATTTGCCATTTCCCACGTTAGTGAGGTAGCGTTAAGAACAGAGGCGTAAGCCTTTGAAGGAAGTCCTCACTCGGTCCCCTTCTCTGTTCCTTCTTTCGGAAAATCTAAAATGAGAGGGGAGGATTTCCAGCCCCCGCTCCCATGTATGTGCATATATATATATATATATATATATATATATATATATATATATATATATATATATATATATATATATATATATATATATACATATATATATATATATATATATATATATATATATATATATATATATATATATATATATATATATATATATATATATATATATATATATATATATATATATCAACAAATAAATACACATACGCAGACATTACATAAATACCCATGTACATATTCATACTTGCTTGCCTTCATCCATTCCTGTCGTTACCCCGTCCCACAGGAAAACAGCAGCGCTAACCCCTGCCTCAGCGAGGGAAATGAAATATCTGAGGACAATATGTGGTATGAGGTGGTTTGATCGAGTAAGTCATAATAGGGTAAGAGACATTTGTGGTAATGAAAAGAATGTGGTTGAGAGAGCAGAAGAGGGTGTTTTGAAATGGTTTGGTCACATGGAGAGAATGAGTGAGGAAACATTGACAAGGAGGATATATGTATCAGAAGTGGAGGGAACGAGAAGGGGGAGACCAAATTTTAGGTGGAAAGATGGAGTGAAAGAGATTTTGAGTGATCGGTCCCGAACATGCAGGAGGGTGAAAGGCGAGCAATGAATAGAGTGAATTGGAACGATGTGGTATACCGGGGTCGACCTGTTGTCAATGGATTGAACAAGGGCATGTGAAGCATCTGGGGTAAACCATAGAAAGTTCTGTGGGGCCTGGATGTGGAAAGGGAGCTGTGGTTTCTGTGTATTATACATGACAGATAGAGACTGAGTGTGAACGAAAGTGGCCTTTGTTGTTTTTTCCTAGCGCTACCTCGCGCACATGCGGGGGGAGGAGGTTGTTATTTCATGTGTGGCGGGGTGGCGATGGGAATGAATAAAGGCAGACAGTATGAATTATGTACATGTGTATATATGTATATGTCTGTGTGTGCGTGTGTATATATATATATATATATATATATATATATATATATATATATATATATATATATATATATATATATATATATATATATATATATATATATATATATATATATATATATATATCTTTCTTTCTTTCAAACTATTCGCCATTTCCCGCATTAGCGAGGTAGCGTTAAGAACAGAGGACTGGGCCTTTGAGGGAATACCCTCACCTGGCCCAATTCGCTGTTCCTTCTTTTGAAAAAAAAAAAAAAAAAAAAAAAAAAAAAATTTTTTTTTTTTTTTTTTTTTTGCTTTGTCGCTGTCTCCCGCGTTTGCGAGGTAGCGCAAAGAAACAGACGAAAGAAATGGCCCAACCCACCCCCAAACACATGTATATACATACGTCCACACACGCAAATATACATACCTACACAGCTTTCCATGGTTTACCCCAGACGCCTCACATGCCTTGTTGATTCAATCCACCGACAGCACGTCAACCCCGGTATACCACATCGCTCCAATCCACTCTATTCCTTGCCCTCTTTTCACCCTCCTGCATGTTCAGGCCCCGATCACACAAAATCTTTTTCACTCCACCTTTCCACCTCCAATTTGGTCTCCCTCTTCTCCTCGTTCCCTCCACCTCCGACACGTATATTCTCTTGGTCAACCTTCCCTCACTCATTCTCTCCATGTGACCAAACCACCTCAAAACACCCTCCTCTGCTCTCTCAACCACGCTCTTTTTATTTCCGCACATCTCTCCCACCCCCACGTGGAAATCCTCCCCTCACGTTTTTTTTTAATTTTCCAAAAGAAGGAACAGAGAATTGGGCCAGGTGAGGGTATTCCCTCAAAGGCCCAGTCCTCTGTTCTTAATGCTACCTCGCTAACGCGGGAAATGGCGAATAGTTTAAAAGGAAAAAGAAAAGATATATATATATATATATATATATATATATATATATATATATATATATATATATATATATATATATATATATATATATATATATATATATATACGAATAAAGTGTATATGAACGCGCACCTTCATATATATATATATATATATATATATATATATATATATATATATATATATATATATATATATACGTATTTTTCTTTTCTTTCAAACTATTCGCCATTTCCCGCGTTAGCGAGGTAGCGTTAAGAACAGAGGACTGGGCCTCTGAGGGAATATCCTCACCTGGCCCCCTTCTCTGTTCCTTCTTTTGGAAAATTAAAAAAAAAAAAAAAAAAAAAACAAGAGGGGACGACTCTCAGCCCCCAGCTCCCTCCCCTTTTAGTCGCCTTCTACGACACGCAGGGAATACGTGGGAAGTATTCTTTCTCCCCTATCCCCAGGGATAATATATATATATATATATATATATATATATATATATATATATATATATATATATATATATATATATATATATACAAATGGATTTGTATGTAGCATTTATGGATCTGGAGAAGGCATATGATAGAGTTGATAGAGATGCTCTGTGGAAGGTATTAAGAATATATGGTGTGGGAGGCAAGTTGTTAGAAGCAGTGAAAAGTTTTTATCGAGGATGTAAGGCATGTGCATGTGTAGGAAGAGAGGAAAGTGATTGGTTCTCAGTGAATGTAGGTTTGCGGCAGGGATGTGTGATGTCTCCATCGTTGTTTAATTTGTTTATGGATGGGGTTGTTAGGGAGGTGAATGCAAGAGTTTTGAAAAGAGGGGCAAGTATGAAGTCTGTTGTGGATGAGAGAGCTTGGGAAGTGAGCTTGGGAAGTGAGTCAGTTGTTGTTCGCTGATGATACAGCGCTGGTGGCTGATTCATGTGAGAAACTGCAGAAGCTGGTGACCGATTTTGGTAAAGTGTGTGAAAGAAGAAAGTTAAGAGTAAATGTGAATAAGAGCAAGGTTATTAGGTACAGTAGGGTTGAGGGTCAAGTCAATTGAGAGGTAAGTTTGAATGGAGAAAAACTGGAGGAAGTAAATTGTTTTAGATATCTGGGAGTGGATCTGGCAGCGGATGGAACCATAGAAGCGGAAGTGGATCATAGGATGGGGGAGGGGGCGAAAATGCTGGGAGCCTTGAAGAATGTGTGGAAGTCGAAAACATTATCTTGGAAAGCAAAAATGGGTATGTTTGAAGGAACAGTGGTTACAACAATTTTGTATGGTTGCGACGCGTGGGCTATGGATAGAGTTGTGCGCAGGAGGGTGGATGTGCTGGAAATGAGATGTTTGAGGACAATGTGTGGTGTGAGGTGGTTTGATCGAGTAAGTAACGTAAGGGTGAGAGAAATGTGTGGAAATAAAAAGAGCGTAGTTGAGAGAGCAGAAGAGGGTGTTATGAAATGGTTTGGGCACATGGAGAGAATGAGTGAGGAAAGATTGACCAAGAGGATATATGTGTCGGAGGTGGACGGAACGAGGAGAAGTGGGAGACCAAATTGGAGGTGGAAAGATGGAGTGAAAAAGATTTTGTGTGATCGGGGCCTGAACATGCAGGAGGGTGAAAGGAGGGCAAGGAATAGAGTGAATTGGATTGATTTGGTATACCGAGGTTGACGTGCTGTCAGTGGATTAAATCAGGCCATGTGAAGCGTCTGGGGTAAACCATGGAAAGCTGTGTAGGTATGTATACTTGCGTGTGTGGACGTGTATGTATATACATGTGTATGGGGGTGGGTTGGGCCATTCTCTCGTCTGTTTCCTTGCGCTGCCTCGCTAGCGCGGGAGACAGCGACAAAGTAAAATAAATAAATAAATGAATATATATATATATATATATATATATATATATATATATATATATATATATATATATATATATATATATATATATGAATGTATTTATTTATTTTATTTTGCTTTGTCGCTGCCTCCCGCGTTAGCGAGGTAGCGCAAGGAAACAGAAGAAAGAATGGCCCAACCCGCCCACATACACATGTATATGCATACACGTCCACACACGCAAATATACATACCTATACATATCAATGTACACATATATATACACACACAGACATATACATATATACACATGAACATAATTCATACTATCTGCCTTTATTTGTTCCCATCGCCACTTCCCACACATGGAATAACAACCCCCTCTCCCCTCGTGTATGCGAAGTAGCGCTAGGAAAAGACACCAAAGGCCCCATTCGTTTACACTCAGTCTCTAGCTGTCATTTAATAATGCGCCGAAACCACAGCTCCCTTTCCATATCCAGGGCCCACACAACTTTCCATGGTTTACCCCAGACGCTTCACATGCCCTGGTTCAATCCATTGACAGCACGTCGACCCCGGTATACCACATCGTTCCAATTCACTCTATTCCTTGCACGCCTTTCACCCCTGCATGTTTAGGCCCTGATCACTCAAAATCTTTTTCACTCCATCTTTCCACCTCCAATTTGGTCTCCCACTTCTCCTCGTTCCCTCCACCTCTGACACATATATCCTCTTGGTCAATCTTTCCTCACTCATTCTCTCCATGTGCCCAAACCATTTCAAAACACCCTCTTCTGCTCTCTCAACCACACTCTTTTTATTTCCACACATCTCTCTTACCCTTACATTACTTACTCGATCAAACCACCTCAAACCACATATTGTCCTCAAACATCTCATTTCCAGCACCTCCACCCTCCTCCGCACAACTCTACTCATAGCCCACGCCTCGCAACCATACAACATTGTTGGAACCCCTATTCCTTCAAACATACCCATTTTTGCTTTCCGAGATAATGTTCTCGACTTCCAAACATTCTTCAAGGCTCCCAGAATTTTCGCCCCCTCCCCCACCCTATGATTCACTTCCGCTTCCATGGTTCCATCCGCTGCCAGATCCACTCCCAGATATCTAAAACACTTTACTTCTTCCAGTTTTTCTCCATTCAAACTTACCTCCCAATTCACTTGACCCTCAACCCTACTGTACCTAATAACCTTGCTCTTATTCACATTTACTCTTAACTTTCTTCTTTCACACACTTTACCAAATTCAGTCACCAGCTTCTGCAGTTTCTCACATGAATCAGCCACCAGCGCTGTATTATCAGCGAACAACAACTGACTCACTTCCCAAGCTCTCTCATCCCCAACAGACTGCATACTTGCCCCTCTTTCCAAAACTCTTGCATTCACATCCCTAACAACCCCATCCATAAACAAATTAAACAACCATGGAGACATCACACACCCCTGCCGCAAACCTACATTCACTGAGAACCAATCACTTTCCTCTCTTCCTACACGTACACATGCCTTACATCCTCGATAAAAACTTTTCACTGCTTCTAACAACTTGCCTCCCACACCATATACTCTTAAAACCTTCCACAGAGCATCTCAATCAACAATATCATATGCCTTCTCCTGATTCATAAATGCTACATCCAAATCTATTTGTTTTTCTAAGTATTTCTCACATACATTCTTCAAAGCAAACACCTGATCCACACATCCTCCACCACTTCTGAAACCACACTGCTCTTCCCCAATCTGAAGCTCTGTACATGCCTTCACCCTCTCAATCAATACCCTCCCATATAATTTACCAGGAATACTCAACAAACTTATACCTCTGTAATTTGAGCACTCACTCTTATCCCCTTTGCCTTTGTACAATGGCACTATGCAAGCATTCCGCCAATCCTCAGGCACCTCACCATGAATCATACATACATTAAATAACCTTACCAACCAGTCAACAATACAGTCACCCACTTTTTTAATAAATTTCACTGCAATACCGTCCAAACCCGCTGCCTTGCCGGCTTTCATCTACCGTAAAGCTTTTACTACCTCTTCTCTATTTCCCAAATCATTTTCCCTAACCAAAACACCCTACATCTGCCACTCTATCATCAAACACATTCAACAAACCTTCAAAATACTCACTCCATCTCCTCCTCACATCACCACTACTTGCTATCACCTCCCCATTTGCGCCCTTCACTGAAGTTCCCATTTGCTCCCTAGTCTTACGCACTTTATTTACCTCCTTCCAAAACATCTTTTTATTCTCCCTTAAATTTAATGATACTCTCTCACCCCAACTCTCATTTGCCCTCTTTTTCACCTCCTGCACCTTTCTCTTGACCTCCTGCCTCTTTCTTTTATACCTCTCCCACTCATTTGCATTTTTTCCCTTCAAAAATCGTCCAAATGCCTCTCTCTTCTCTTTCACTAATAATCTTACTTCTTCATCCCACCACTCACTACCTTTTCTAATCAACCCACCTCCCACGCTTCTCATGCCACAAGCATCTTTTGCGCAAGACATCACTGCTTCCCTAAATACATCCCATTCCTCCCCCACTCCCCTTACCTCCTTTGTTCTCACCTTTTTTCATTCTGTACTCAGTCTCTCCTAGTACTTCCTCACACAAGTCTCCTTCCCAAGCTCACTTATTGACCAAGAGGATATATGTGTCGGAGGTGGAGGGAACGAGGAGAAGTGGGAGACCAAATTGGAGGTGGAAAGATGGAGTGAAAAAGATTTTGAGTGATCGTGGCCTGAACATGCAGGAGGGTGAAAGGCGGGCAAGGAATAGAGTGAACTGGATCGATGTGGTATACCGGGGTCGACGTGCTGTCAATGGATTGAATCAGGGCATGTGAAGCGTCTGGGGTAAACCATGGAAAGTTCTGTGGGGCCTGGATGTGGAAAGGGAGCTGTGGTTTCGGGCATTATTACATGACAGATAGAGACTGAGTGTGAACGAATGGGGCCTTTGTTGCCTTTCCCTAGCTCTACCTCGCACATATGAGGGGGGAATGGTATGTTATTCCATGTGTGGCGAGGTGGCGATGGGAATAAATAAAGGCAGACAGTATGAATTATGTTCATGTGTATATATGTATGTGTCTGTGTGTGTATATATATGTGTACATTGAGATGTATAGGTATGTGTATTTGCGTGTGTGGACGTGTATGTATGTACATGTGTATTGGGGTGGGTTGGGCCATTTCTTTCGTCTGTTTCCTTGCGCTACCTCGCAAACGCGGGAGACAGCGACAAAGTAAGATAAATAAATAAATAAATGAATATATACACACACATACATATATATATATATATATATATATATATATATATATATATATATATATATATATATATATATATATATATATATATATATATAATATATCTTTCTTTTCTTTCATACTATTCGCCATTTCCCGCGTTAGCGAGGTAGTGTTAAGAACAGAGGACTGGACCTTTGAGGGAATATCCTCATCTGGCCCCCTTCTCTATTCCTTCTTTGAGAAAAAAAACAAAAACAAAAGGGGAGGATTTCCCCCGCACCCTTCCCTCTTAGTCGCCTTCTACGACACGCAGGGAATACGTAGGAAGTATTCTTTCTCCCCTATCCCCAGGGATAATATATATATATATATATATATATATATATATATGGGTATGTTTGAGGGAATAGTGGTTCCAACAATGTTGTATGGTTGCGAGGCGTGGGCTATGGATAGAGATGTGCGCAGGAGGATGGATGTGCTGGAAATGAGATGTTTGAGGACAATGTGTGGTGTGAGGTGGTTTGATCGAGTAAGTAACGTAAGGGTGAGAGAGATGTGTGGAAATAAAAAGAGCGTGGTTGAGAGAGCAGAAGAGGGTGTTTTGAAATGGTTTGGGCACATGGAGAGAATGAGTGAGGAGAGATTGACCAAGAGGATATATGTGTCGGAGGTGGAGGGAACGAGGAGAAGAGGGAGACCAAATTGGAGGTGGAAAGATGGAGTGAAAAAGATTTTGTGTGATCGGGGCCTGAACATGCAGGAGGGTGAAAGGAGGGCAAGAAATAGAGTGAATTGGAGTCATGTGGTATACAGGGGTTGACGTGCTGTCAGTGGATTGAAGCAAGGCATGTGAAGCGTCTGGGGTAAACCATGGAAAGCTGTGTAGGTATGTATATTTGCGTGTGTGGACGTGTGTATGTACATGTGTATGGGGGGTGGGGGTTGGGCCATTTCTTTCGTCTGTTTCCTTGCGCTACCTCGCAAACGCGGGAGACAGCGACAAAGTATAAAAAAAAAAAAAAAAAAAAAAAAAAAAAATATATATATATATATATATATATATATATATATATATATATATATATATATATATATATATATATATATATATATATATATATATATATGTATATATATTTTTTTTATTTTTTCTTTTTTTTTGCTTTGTCGCTGTTTCCCGCGTTTGCGAGGTAGCGCAAGGAAACAGACGAAAGAAATGGCCCAACCTACCCCTATACACATGTATATACATACGTCCACACACGCAAATATACATACCTACACAGCTTTCCATGGTTTACCCCAGACGCTTCACATGCCCCGATTCAATCCACTGACAGCACGTCAACCCCGGTATACCACATCGCTCCAATTCACTCTATTCCTTGCCCTCCTTTCACCCTCCTGCATGTTCAGGCCCCGATCACACAAAATCTTTTTCACTACATCTTTCCACCTCCAATTTGGTCTCCCTCTTCTCCTCGTTCCCTACACCTCCGACACATATATCCTCTTGGTCAATCTTTCCTCACTCATTCTCTCCATGTGCCCAAACCATTTCAAAACACCCTCTTCTGCTCTCTCAACCACGCTCTTTTTTTTTCAACACATCTCTCTTACCCTTACGTTACTTACTCGATCAAACCACCTCACACCACACATTGTCCTCAAACATCTCATTTCCAGCACATCCATCCTCCTGCGCACAACTCTATCCATAGCCCACGCCTCGCAACCATACAACATTGTTGGAACCACTATTCCTTCAAACATACCCATTTTTGCTTTCCGAGATAATGTTCTCGACTTCCACACATTCTTCAAGGCTCCCAGAAT
Source organism: Panulirus ornatus (assembly GCF_036320965.1). Lineage (NCBI taxonomy): Eukaryota > Metazoa > Arthropoda > Malacostraca > Decapoda > Palinuridae > Panulirus > Panulirus ornatus. The sequence continues at coordinate 9,287,964 of NC_092255.1, read as the reverse complement.
TTTCGCCCCCTCCCCCACCCTATGATCCACTTCCGCTTCCATGGTTCCATCCGCTGCCAGATCCACTCCCAGATATCTAAAACACTTCACTTCCTCCAGTTTTTCTCCATTCAAACTCACCTCCCAATTGCCTTGACCCTCAACCCTACTGTACCTAAGAACCTTGCTCTTATTCACATTTACTCTTAACTTTCTTCTTCCACACACTTTACCAAACTCAGTCACCAGCTTCTGCAGTTTCTCACATGAATCAGCCACCAGCGCTGTATCATCAGCGAACAACAACTGACTCACTTCCCAAGCTCTCTCATCCCCAACAGACTTCATACTTGCCCCTCTTTCCAAAACTCTTGCATTCACCTCCCTAACAACCCCATCCATAAACAAATTAAACAACCATGGAGACATCACACACCCCTGCCGCAAACCTACATTCACTGAGAACCAATCACTTTCCTCTCTTCCTACACGTACACATGCCTTACATCCTCGATAAAAACTTTTCACTGCTTCTAACAACTTGCCTCACACACCATATATTCTTAATACCTTCCACAGAGCATCTCTATCACTTCTATCATATGCCTTCTCCAGATCCATAAATGCTACATACAAATCCATTTGCTTTTCTAAGTATTTCTCACATACATTCTTCAAAGCAAACACCTGATCCACACATCCTCTACCACTTCTGAAACCACACTGCTCTTCCCCAATCTGATGCTCTGTACATGCCTTCACCCTCTCAATCAATACCCTCCCATATGATTTACCAGGAATACTCAACAAACTTATACCTCTGTAATTTGAGCACTCACTCTTATTCCCTTTCCCTTTGTACAATGGCACTATGCACGCATTCCGCCAATCCTCAGGCACCTCACCGTGACTCATACATACATTAAATAACCTTACCAACCAGTCAACAATACAGTCACCCCCTTTTTTAATAAATTCCACTGCAATACCATCCAAACCTGCTGCCTTGCCGGCTTTCATCTTCGGCAAAGCTTTTACTACCTCTTCTCTGTTTACCAAATCATTTTCCCTAACCCTCTCACTTTGCACACCACCTCGACTAAAACACCCTATATCTGCCACTCTATCATCAAACACATTCAACAAACCTTCAAAATACTCACTCGATCTCCTTCTCACATCACCACTATATATATATATATATATATATATATATATATATATATATATATATATATATATATATATATATATATATATATATATATATATATATATATATATACAATATATATATATATATATATATATATATATATATATATATATATATATATATATATATATATATATATATATATATATATATATATATATATATATATTGATATATATATATATATATATATATATATATATATATATATATATATATATATATATATATATATATATATATATATATATATATATATATATATATATATATATATATATATATATATATATATATATATATATATATATATATATATATATATATATATATATATATATATATATATATATATATATATATATATATATATATATATATATATATATATATATATATATATATATATATATATATATATATATATATATATATATATATATATATATATATATATATATATATATATATATATATATATATATATATATATAAAATATACGAATATAGGGCATATGAACTGGCTTGCCTTTACCCATTTCCAGCGCCATCCGCCCCACAGAAGACCCTCGCCATCCTCTGCGTGAGTGATGTTTCGCTAGGAAACATACTGAGAAAGGCCACATCCACTCACATTTATTCTCTAGCTCTCATGTGTAATGCACCGAAATCACAGCTCTTCATCCACATCCAGGCCCTAGAGACCTTTCCATGTTTTACCGAAGATGCTTCACATGACCTGGTTCAGTCTATTGACAGCACGTCGACCCTCGTATACCAATTCATTCCAATTCATTCTATTCCAATTATGCCTTTCACCCTCCAGCAAGTTCAAGCCCCTATCGCTCAAATCTCTTTCACTCCATCGTTCCATCTCTAATTAGGTCTTGCGGTTCTCCTTGTTCCCTTCACTTCTGAGACATATATCCCCTTTGTCAGACTCTCCTCACTCATTCTCTCCATATGTCCAAAACGATTCAACCCACCCTCTTCTGCCCTCTCTTCTTTTTATTACCTCACATCTTAGTTACCCTTTCTTTATATGGCTACAATGAATGTAGTCACGTAAGACGTATCTTTAGGCAGTTATATAATCTCAATTGGTTAGTAAATAAAAATTACTGGAAAGCTAGGAAGACATTTTATGCTTCTTGTAACAAAGACGTGACAAATAAAGAAGGTTACAAGTTTAGTGTTGCCCTGTTTTCCCAGCTTAGCTAATTTAAGACATGTTTTAGAAAACAGTTCTTGTCATGTTGCTTTCCAGTATAATAACACCATCAGCAAGACTTTAGTATATAGTAGGCCAAATCACGCAACAATTGGAAAAGTTTACGCCGTCAAATGCAATGATGTAGATACATTTATGTAAGCCAGACAGGTAAGGCTGTAACGGAGAGGTGTTATTGGCATCGACATTCAGTACGCAGGGATGACCACAAAACTGCGATCGCTAAACATTGTCATGAAAATGATCACTCCAGAGATCTTGAAAATCCCGTTATTTTATACCCCTCTGCTGATTATGCCACAGGCAACGTCAATGAATCTTTCTTAATTGCTAATA